>NC_090059.1:12868521-13026643 GCF_038355195.1 Osmerus mordax | reverse complement strand
CCACTCTCTTTGAGTTCTAATGACCAATCCATCACTTCACCTCCCTTCACTGGTCACAGTCCGAAGATCAGTATTCTCTTACTGTATACCCACTCCTCAAACCTGTAAGTGTGTGTGTTTCCACAGGACTCTCCTGGCTCTGGGTTGCCATGTTGGCCTGGCTGATGAACATGCTGTTGAGAAGGTCAATAACCTCAAACTGTCCCCTACGTAAGTCCCCTGTCCACTAACATCTTACAGTTCATCCCACAAGATCAGTATGTTACAGTATGCTACTGTTACAATATTTTGCAGTGTTTTATAGTATGGCTGGAGGGGAAACAACCCCAGTCAGCTTGTCGGAAGGAAGGTCAACAGGATGCATTTTCAGAATATGTAAACCGGTTGTCTTTCCTCTCTCTCCGGGCCAGCTACGAGCTGTCCAGTGGCTACAAGCCGGCCCCCATGGACTTGAGCCACATCAAGCTGGCCTCCACACAGGAGGCCATGGTGGACAAGCTGGCGGAGAATGCCCACAACGTCTGGGCCAGGGACCGCATCCGCCAGGGCTGGACCTACGGCATCCAACAGGTGTGTGTGTGTGATGTGTGTATGTGTGTGTGTGTGTGTGTGTATGGTGAGGGGGCGGTCAATGTGTGTGCACGTGTGTATGCCTTACGCTGTCTTTATCCCAGTTATAAACAAAAAATGACAGACATTTTAATAGGCACTCTTGGTCTTAGACGTCTCTCAAATGTCTTTACAACTCCTGTACCCCTGGGTAGACAGTACAACTGCATAGTACCCAACTGTGCTGCAGTATTACATACAGTACACAGTTTCTCGTCTGGGTGGGAGGGGGGAAGAAAATGAAGGGTGGTGAATGGAGAGGGATCAAGCTAGCTGTAGGATTAACACTGCCAGGGTTATTCATGACAGGGGTTAGCACACTCGCTAATGCAGACGCTCCACCATAATCCTGGCTGTGAAACCTGTCTGACAGCACACTCTGCTTTGTTCCTGCAGCTGAGATATGTTGGCAGGATCTTAGCATGTTAAGGAGCAGGTGTGTCCTGTGCAGGGCTCACAACTAACCTTTTTCCTCACGGTCCCAGTACCATCCCAAAGTGCAAAATTAACCATCCCAAACTGAATTTGACCTGTCCCAAAATGTAAATTCTTGTGTTTTTGCATTTGGAAATCTGAAATGGGTCTAGGTTATTTGCAACACAGGACTCTTGATACTTCTGTCATCAGAACAAGTCTGTATTTGAATTATCAAAAATGTACACAGTAACAAAATCACTACCATGCATACTGTAATGCCAGAGCCTTCTGCAGCTGGTAATTGGCTGCCACGCTCGGCATCCCCGAAATATTAAGACAATTGGCTACACCTGTGTCTTGTTTAGTATTAGTATTTAAGTGTCTGTTTGTGGGTTGTCCGGTGTGAAGTCTTGATCTTGTTTTCCAGTTCAGCCCGAGCCTTGTTAAGAATACGTCTACTGTTACTGACCTGAGCTAGTTGTCCTACTCCGTTTTGGATCTCGTGTATTGCCCTGTCTACCGTGTACCGATCTTTGCCTGTCCGACCATTCAAATAAATCTGTGCTTGGATCCAACCCCGTCGGGTACATCCTTACACATAGTCACTGATATGGCAAATGTTTGTTTTTATTTTTTAAATTGAGTCCCTTGAAATTGATTGTAATCTCCTGAGATCACAATACATAGGACAAAGCAGTACATCTGTAATACAGTGTGTGTCTGACCTGTGAAATTACCCTATCCTTGCGGTAGAAAAACAACTTCCTGTCACCATTTCCTGACTAACCTCCTCCTCCCTGGTGAAGGATGTGAAGAACCGGAGGAACCCACGTCTGGTTCCCTATGCCCTGCTGGACGAGAGAACCAAGAAGTCCAACAAGGATAGTCTGCGGGAGGCCGTACGCACTCTGCTGGGCTACGGGTACAACCTGGAGGCCCCTGACCAGGACCATGGTATGGTCACTCACTCACCACACACACAACAAACACTTGTCTTCTTTGCAACAGTTCCGTGTAATCCAAGACAGTTCATGCACTATTCTTTAGAATTCTTTATGACACAGTTTTTAAACTGGATAGTTTTTTTTCTTTTCCTGGTGTGATTGAATTTATAGCTGTAGTGGACCTGCATGGGTGACTTAGCTGTGCAAGCACCACACCATGAATCACCTGGACAGTTGTTTACCTTCCGCTAGCAGCTAGCTGCCAGGGTTAGCCCAGCAAGAGCTGCCTCTTCTGACGGATGCTGAGCAAGGCAAAACTGCCAATAAACTACGCATTTTGAAAAACACTTTGTCAGTTGGCCCTCTTGATGTTTTCTTTTCCCATCAACCCACAGGGAATAAATTGACTTCTATACTTCTTCACCAGCAAGGTCTCAAAGCAATCCTCAGATCACACCGCCAGCATACTGTTATACATCCTTCATTCTCTCTCTCTCTCTCTCTCTCTCTCTCTCTCTCTCTCTCTCTCTCTCTCTCTCTCTCTCTCTCTTCTCTCTCTCTCTCTCTCTCTCTCTCTCTCTCTCTCTCTCTCTCTCTCTCTCTCCTATTATCACTCTCTCTCACTCTCCCGTTCTCTCTCTCTCTCCCTCTCTCTCTCTCTCTCTTTCTCTCTCTCTCTCTCTCTCTCTTTCTCTCTCTCTCTCTCTCTCCTCTCTCTCTCTCTCTCTCTCTCTCTCTCTCTCTCTCTCTTCTCTCTCTCTCTCTCTCTCTCTCTCTCTCTCCAGCAGCCAGAGCAGACTTGGGCAACATGTCCGCCGAGCGTTTCCGTATCTTCCGTGCGGAGAAACCCTACAGTGTGAACGCCGGGAGGTGGTACTTTGAGTTTGAGGTGGTGACGTCAGGGGAGATGAGGGTGGGCTGGGCACGGCCTGGCTGTCTGCCCGACCAGGAACTGGGCTCCGACGAGCACGCCTTCGTATTCGACGGCTTCAAGGTAACATCACCAGTTCACACTGTGTAATATGTCCTACTGTTGTTGCTGCGAATGAACACAACTGAGCCACCGTGATTGTGATACTTTGGAGAGTCTGCCACGAGTTGACCATCTTTAAGACATTCCTTAGCGAGAACATGAAGGTATTATCTATGCATAGACGCTCCCTAGACGCACTTGGAGCCCCCTGCAGCTGCTTAGGAAGAATCGTGTGAAGCTGTGCTCCTCCATGCTGTCTGCCGTGGCCAGGGCGGGTGACTGAGCTGGTGGTTAGTCAGGCTGGTGTGAAGGCTGTCATTCTGTGAGTGGGCAGGAGGCGAGGGCCGAGGTGACTCACACTGTCAAGCACTGCAGGTGGTGACAACAGCTATTTATGACCAGTAGAGAGGAAGCTGGAGAGATCTGCATATGTGTGTGTCTGTGTGTGTGTGTGTGAATTCTGCTTGTCTGTGTGTGTTTGCAAGTGTGTGATATCTAGAGAGAGAGAGAGGAGAGTGTGTCAGTACAGTATATACAGGTATACTGGTGACGTGTGGGTGTATCCTGTTTGCTTTGCTCAGGCCCAGCGGTGGCACCAGGGGAATGAGCACTTTGGGAGGTTGTGGCAGTCAGGTGACGTGGTGGGCTGCATGGTGGACATGAACGAACAGACCATGATGTTCACCCACAATGGAGAGGTCTTACTGGATGACTCAGGGTCTGAACTGGCCTTCAAGGACTTTGAAGTCTGGGAAGGTCTGTGCTTCAACTCTATTCTTCTCTCATTTAATCTGTATTACTGTAATCCCGTTGAGTCCCGTTCAAATAAAGTTTCCGGTCCAAAAAGGCCCCCGACTAAGATCAGAAAGAATTTAGGTTTGGCAACACTTCAACTAACCATTAACCTCAATGTTATGTCACCAATGATAGCACCATTTGTACTTCTCTAAACCTCCGTGACTATTAGTTCCACTGGCTTGCCTCCTGACACAGTATTTTAGCCAGACCAGAGGGGCCTGTGGCTGTGTCCACTACCCTGCTTCACTCCACTCTAGTTCATAGGACGCTGTCAAATTAATTTGAAGTGTTTTTTCAACCACAAGTACAACACACACGCACACCCACACAAACTGTCAAATACACAAACATTGCATGGTCAGAGGCTAGCTTAGAGGCAGGGCTAAGCAGACTAGCAGTGCTGTAAGAGTCGCACTGCTGATTGTGCACAAGCGCAATCCACAATCCCACAATCCACCTGGCCCGGTCTGATATGCTCCAACGGTAACAGACAGACACACAACCAGGAAGTGGGAAGTGGGACCATGTGATTAGATAGAGTTTATGACAGAGAGGGCGTTAATTAAATAGATGTGATACAGCTAATGAGCCAATTTGGAGTGTTTCATCAGGGTCATCAGCAGCCTATCAAGTTGCAGGTGAAACAAGTGAACTTCAGAGCCATCTACTGGTCAGAGTAGGAGAACTCCAGAGGGGTTTATTTTAGGAAAAACACAAGAATCAAGGTCAATACAAATGCACATCCATATTTTGACCTACCGTAACAGTCATGGTAACCATGGTAAGGTGATGACTGTGATGATGAAGATGATGGTGGTGATGATGATGATGTCCCTTACTACCTTTCCCAGGTTTCATCCCAGTGTGCAGTCTGGGTGTGTGTCAGGTGGGCCGCATGAACTTTGGCAAGGATGTGAGCACGCTCAAATACTTCACCATATGCGGCCTGCAGGAGGGCTACGAACCGTTTGCCGTCAACATGAACCGGGATCTGACCATGTGGCTCAGCAAGAGGCTGCCTCAGTTCATACCCGTACCACACAACCACGAACACATCGAGGTGAGACTGACCCAAAACAAACAAGATTATTAACACCTGCTGAACTACTCACCACTACCCATGACAGAGGGATTTTCAGGTTTCCAGCCAATCTTAGTTTTAAGTATGACAAGGGTTTGACGATGAATGAACACATATTCACATACAGAGGTACTCCCACCATGACCCCAACATGACCTCTTCCTGACCCTATGACTCATCCACCTTTTGTTACCTCCCTGTGGCTTAAAGGTCACAAGGATCGACGGCACCGTGGAGATCCCGCCGTGCCTCAAGGTCACCCAGAGGTCGTTCGGCTCCCAGAACAGCAACACAGACATAGTGTTCTACCGCCTCAGCATGCCTATCGAGTGTGCCGAGGCCTTCGCCAAGTCGCCCGGCGGGACACTACCAGCTGACGGAGGCATCTTCTCTCCCAAGAAGGAGCTGGAGGACTTTGAAACGGTGTCCGACTTCGAGGTCCTGATGAAGTCGGCCCATGGTCACATGGGCTCCAACGGGCCGGAGAAGGACGAGTTCAACAATCACAAAGACTATGCCCAGGAGAAGCCCTCCAAACTGAAACAGAGGTAAGGAGACACACACCCAGTCTGGACTCAGAACTCTCCACAGCTATACCCCTGGGAGACTCCCTCCTTACCCCATGCCCAGGCATACATGACGTACTGTACTTTGCCCCAGTAAGATGTATTAACTGTGTGAATCCTAACCCTAGTTGATGTTAGTAGTACACCTCGCGCTAAGCCAGAAAGCATCTGTCCTTGGTCATGGCAGGTTCATGCTGAAGAGGACCAAGCCAGACAACAGCAGCACCTCCTCCACCCGGCTGTCTGAGGAGGTGCTGGCTGACGAGAGAGACGACTATGAGTACCTCATGCAGACTTCCACTGTGAGACGTGTTCATGCACACACACACACACACACACACACACACACACACACACACACACACACACACATACACGTACGGCATTAAAAGAATCCCACTCCCTACTTCTGACTGTGTATATTAACTGTGTGTATGTGTGTGTGTGTCTCCCCAGTACTACTACTCTGTGCGCATCTTCCCGGGCCAGGAGCCGTCCAGTGTGTGGGTCGGCTGGGTCACTTCGGACTTCCACCAGCACGACACGGCTTTTGAGCTGGACAAGGTCCGCACTGTTACCGTTACCCTGGGAGACGAGAAGGGCAAAGTTCACGAGAGGTCAGTATGAGTTGGAGTGCTCCCCGCAGGGTTGGTCTGTCTGAATAACTCTCCGAATCTTTGATAAAAATAAAAAAAAACATTGTGTGTCCTCTCCTGTCCAGTATAAAGCGCAGTAACTGCTACATGGTGTGGGCAGGGGAGAGCACCAGTCCAGGGCAGGGCAGGAACAACAACGGCCTGGAGATCGGCTGTGTGGTGGACTCAGCTAACGGACTGCTCTCCTTCACTGCCAATGGCAAGGAGCTCAGTACCTACTACCAGGTGAAGTACACAGCACAGTCACCAGCAAGTAGCACAGTGGGTCAGAACAGGGCCTCACTGAAGGTGTCTCCCCCTCCCTCCCTCCCTCCCTCCCTCCCTCCCTCCCTCCCTCCCTCCCTCCCTCCCTCCCTCCCTCCCTCCCTCCCTCCCTCCCTCCCTCCCTCCCTCCCTCCCTCCCTCCCTCCCTCCCTCCCTCCCTCTCTCTCTCTCTCTCTCTCTCTCTCTCTCTCTCTCTCTCTTTCTTTCTTTCTCTGTCTCTCTCCCTCGCTCTCCCTCTCCAGGTGGAGCCCAGTACCAAGCTGTTTCCTGCTGTGTTCGCTCAGGCCACCAGCCCTAACATCTTTCAGTTTGAACTGGGACGCATGAAGGTGAGGATCCACTCGCACACAAACACACCCAGATGGTGACAGAATAGAGCCACAGCTTTCTAGGCCAGCCTCAGAGTACGGGAGGTGTTGGAGGAACAGAGAACGAGGAGGACCTCGCACCAACTGAAGAGACGAGCTGTTTGCCTCACTCCCCTTTTCCACTGGTCTCACGTACTGAAAAGCTGCACTGAAAGCTACTCTCTTACTGTTTTCCTGTCTGGGACTATCTGCTTGTCTGTTGAGGGAGAAATGGAAGGATTTACCATTGGCATAAATTAATCGTCAAGTCTTACTTTACGTTACCTTATAGATGGCATACATTATAAATGTTTTACATTATCCAATCTATTGATATCTACTTACTACTACATTGATTTATATTGATTCTAGTGTTGCAGTGTTTCCCAATCTTTGCCTTGCTTTGACCAGGAGGGAAGCTGTCAGCACCATAGTGTATATCTCATCATTTCCAAGGACTGCCCTTTGTACTCTTCACCTTGCTTTTCTGAAACCAGCTATTGTTTCCCATGTCTGTGTTTTCTCTGTGTTCTCTATAAAAACCAACTCTCTGACCTTCATCCCTCAGACAGAATTTGCAGCAAAATGCCTTGCCCTCTCTCTCTATACCAGCTCAGTATATCTGTGTCTGTGCTGCCAGAACGTGATGCCCTTGTCGGCGGGGCTGTTTAAGAGTGAGAGGAAGAATGCCACCCCCCAGTGCCCCCCCAGGCTGCACATCCAGTTCCTGACCCCCGTCCTCTGGAGCCGCGTCCCCAACCACTTCCTGAAGGTGGAGGTGTCGCGCGTCAACGACCGTCACGGCTGGCTGGTGCAGTGTTCCGAGCCGCTCCAGTTCATGTCCCTGCACATCCCTGAGGAGAACAGGTACGCTGCTCGCTCCGGCCTTGTGTTCCACTCATCGGTCCGTCGACGGAAAACATGGGGTCTGCGTCTCGTGGACACGTTTGCCTGCCCGCACTGAAATGCGCTCGCGTTTACGTGTGTGTGTGTGTGTGTGTCCAGGTCGGTGGACATCTTGGAGCTGACGGAGCAGAAGGAGCTGCTGAAGTTCCACTACCACACCCTGCGCCTCTACTCGGCCGTGTGCGCCCTGGGCAACAACCGCGTGGCCCACGCCCTCTGCAGCCACGTGGACGAGGCTCAGCTCCTGTACGCCATCGACAACAAGTACATGCCCGGCCTGCTGCGGACGGGCTACTACGATCTGCTCATCGACATCCACCTCAGCACCTACGCCACGGCCCGGCTCATGATGAACAACGAGTACATCGTGCCCATGACGGACGAGACCAAGAGCATCACGCTGTTCCCGGACGAGAAGAAGAAGCACGGCCTCCCTGGGATCGGCCTCAGCACCTCGCTGCGGCCCAGGATGCACTTCTCCTCGCCGAGCTTCCTGTGCGGGGCGGCGGGCTCGGGAGGGGGCGGGGGCGGGGACTGTTTCCAGAACAGCCCCGAGTTTCCGTTGGACATCCTGAAGACGAAGACGATTGAGATGCTGACGGAGGCGGTGAGGGAGGGCAGCCTGCACGTCCGGGATCCCATAGGGGGCAGCACTGAGTTCCTGTTTGTCCCGCTCATTAAACTGTTCTACACGCTCCTCATCATGGGCGTGTTCCACAACGGGGACCTGAAGAACATCCTGCAGCTGATAGAACCCAGCGTGTTCTCCGAAGGGGGTGACGGGCCCCCGGAGAAGCCTGAGAAGGAGGGCAGCAAGGTGGAGGCGCGGGGGGAGGGGGCCGGGGGAGAGGATGGGGGGATCAAGGTGCCCAAGGAGGGCCTTCTGCAGATGAAGCTACCAGAGCCTGTCAAACTCCAGGTAGGAAAGTCTTCTCACGTACTGCAGCGCAGTCACACTTGAGTTCACTAATGACCTCCCTCCTCACCAGTGTGTGTGTGTGTGTTGGTGTGCCGGATGTGCGTGTGTCTCCAGATGTGCCACCTGCTCCAGTACCTGTGTGACTGTCAGGTGAGGCATCGCATCGAGGCGGTGGTGGCATTCTCTGACGACTTCGTGGCCCATCTCCAGGACAACCAGCGTTTCCGCTACAACGAGGTCATGCAGGCTCTCAACATGTCTGCCGCCCTGACCGCCCGCAAGACCAAAGAGTTCAGATCCCCCCCACAGGAACAGGTACAGCAGGAAGGGAACCTTGACAGAGGAGAGCAGGGGAGGGAGGATAGGAGAGGAAAGGGTAGGGAGGGGGCAGGGTGAGAGAGGGAGAGAGGGAGACAGGAGTTTATCATGCAGCTGTACTGAAACAGATTTTTTTTTTCATGCTCCTCCCTGTAGATCAACATGCTGCTGAACTTTAAGGAGGAGAAGCAAGAGTGTCCATGTCCAGAAGACATCAGAGAACAGCTACTGGACTTCCATGAAGACCTCATGATTCACTGTGGTAATGCTGGTCCAGCCGATCTCCAGCCATCTCCTTGATGGTGACTCGAGTCACTTCATGACTGCGCATCATCTCCTCATTATCCTTTCAGTAATCAACTGCACACATCCTAATTAAATCAACTTCATTATATTTGATGATCTGGTCACCAAAGGAGACCCTCCCACATATACACACGCACACACACACTCACTTCTCCTCAGGAGGTAACTCTGTTTCCTGTATATGTGTTGTGTTGCGCAGGTATAGAGATGGATGATGACCGGGCGAGCGAAAGCGACAGTGACTTCACCATCCGGGGCCGACTGATCTCCCTCGTGGAGAAGGTGGCCTACTTGAGGAGGAAAATGTCTGACCTGCCCAAGAAAAAACAAGCCAAGAAGCCCAGTAAGCCCGTCCTTCACTCCTGTCTTCCTGTGGGAGAGGCAGGGAGCAGGAGCAACACAGCAGAATACACTGACCTCATTATGACAACAGTGTCCTCGACACAGTACACCTAGTTCTAGTGTTCTTGTTTTTTTTCACACTCGGAACACTGTAATTCAATAATTCAGTTTTCGGATGACTATTCCATTTCACTTGAGCCTTTTTCAACATTGTTTTCCTCATGAGTATCTCACAACCTGTCACCTTAAGGAACAAGCACAACCTGCCACCTTAAGGAACAAGCACAAGCAAAACAAGCTCCCGAGTAGATGTGCCACGTGTGTGTGTGTATGTGTGTGTGTTTGCGTGAGTGTGTATGTGTGTGAATGTGTTTGTGACGGGTCGTACATGTGTGTGTGTCCTCCAGGTACCCTCCAGCAGCTCATCTCGGAGACCATGGTGCGCTGGGCGCAGGAGTCTGTCATTGAGGACCCAGAGCTGGTCAGAGCTATGTTTGTCCTGCTGCATCGCCAGTACGATGGCATCGGTACGCTCAGATACGAAACAAGCTCACCCAAACCTGCAGAGGGTATACCATGTAAAGCTTGGGCTAGCTGTGTTTAGAAGACCAAACTGTCCTAACCTTGGCTGAACCTCTCCAGGTGGCCAGGTGAGGGCGCTGCCCAAGACCTACACCATCAACTCAGTGTCAGTGGAGGACACCATCAAGCTGCTGGCGTCTCTGGGCCAGATCAGGTCCCTGCTGTCTGTCCGCATGGGCCGAGAGGAGGAGAAGCTCATGATCAGGGGCCTGGGGTGAGGAGAGAACTAAACACAGACACGCCTGCTGTTTACTGCAGACCCCAGGTCTGCTTGGGTATAAGCAACCAAGAGGGTGGTGTATAAGCCAGTGTGTTTGTCCTCAGTGACATCATGAACAACAAGGTGTTCTACCAGCACCCTAACCTGATGAGGGCCCTAGGAATGCACGAGACGGTCATGGAGGTCATGGTCAATGTGCTCAGTGGAGGAGAGTCCAAGGTAACAAACTCATAAACGAGCTAACTGACTAACTACCCACTTGAACTAAGCAACTAACCAACCCATTATCTGACAGCCATTCACATACTAAATCACTTATTTACTCCTTAGTTACACTGTTGTACTACTGTGTAATACATTTGGCATTTGTATGGGATATGTTTGCCGCCATTTTAGATCTAATTGACTTGAGTTAAGCTGTCTTTGATGTATAAACTTGTTAGAAACAGTGACTAGCATTCTACCTCTCATCCTTTTTATGAGGGCCTCAGTGCAACCGTCTGTGTGTGATGTGTGACAGCCACGTAACCCTGACACAACCAGTAATAGTGTGCGACTTCTCTATCACTTCTGTTAAGGAAATCACATTTCCTAAGATGGTGGCCAACTGCTGTCGTTTTCTTTGCTACTTCTGTCGCATCAGTAGACAAAACCAAAAAGCCATGTTCGACCACCTCAGTTACCTGCTGGAAAACAGCAGTGTCGGCCTCGGTAAGCGCATGTTTCCATTGGGTTTTTATTGTTTTTCTATTTCACTGTGATGAGATCTTCGGTACTTTGACACAGTCTATTAGAGCTTTACTGGCAGTTGAGCTCACCCTAGAATATAAGTGTCTTCTATCATTCTGCAGGCACAGAGACAGTGCATTACATTGGTACACAGAGCATAAACTATGGTGTGATCTTTATTTACGCCTGCAGCTGTGTAGTGATGCATGCAGTTCTAAAGTCAGTCGAGGGTTCCTGATTATTCTGTATCTCTGTGTTTCCTGCACGTCTCCTCATCCATCTTCTCATCCCTCTTTCCCATCCTCAACCTTCCAACTCTGCTGCCCTCTACATCTCCTACGCCTTTCCTCCCTATTCTTCTCTCCTTTCCTCTCCCCTCTTCTGCATCCCCCCCCCCCCCCCCCTATCGCCTTTGCCCTCTGCTCCCCTCCACTCCCTCTCCTCTCCTGGCCCCCTCCTCTCCCTTGGCCCCCTCCTCCTCCTAGCCTCCCCCTCCATGCGAGGTTCGACCCCCCTGGATGTAGCTGCAGCATCAGTGATGGATAACAACGAGCTGGCTCTGGCCCTCAGGGAGCCTGACCTGGAGAAGGTACTGTATCTCTCTCTCACTCTCTCTCTTTTTTACACTATTCTTCTTTCTCTCTCTGTCCCTCCCACTCTCTCTCACTCTCCCTCCTTCTCGCTTTAATTCCCTCTCACCCCTTCTCTTTCCTTTTCTTAGCCCTCCTCCTCCTACCTCTGCCCAACAGAACTAACTTTATTCAGGCCAGCCAGTACTCTGTATAAACCCTTGTTGTATTTATAGACTGACTCCCAGAGAGCTGCCTCGTACAGTATGTATGCAGCTGCTCACCTGACAAGCTGAAGTATCCTGTCAAATGAACTTTACCCTGACTGGCAGACATTAGAATTACCCTGGTCTTACCCCCCCCTCCCCCAGGTGGTTCAATACCTCGCAGGGTGTGGACTGCAGAGCTGTGTCATGCTGGTTTCCAAGGGCTACCCTGACATCGGCTGGAACCCTGTGGAGGGTGAACGCTACCTGGACTTCCTGCGCTTCGCTGTCTTCTGCAACGGTCCTTGTTTTCACACTAGCCTTTGTCCTTTGCTCCCATAATGCTTTGCAGCTCAACATTGCCCATCTGAGATACTGAACTGTTTCCTTCTGTCCAATCAGGTGAGAGCGTGGAGGAGAACGCCAACGTGGTAGTGAGGCTGCTGATTCGCCGGCCAGAGTGCTTTGGCCCCGCGCTACGTGGTGAGGGCGGCAACGGTCTGCTGGCGGCCATGATGGAAGCCATCAAGATTTCGGAGGATCCCAGTCGAGATGGACCCTCCCCCACCTCAGAAGCCAGCAGGACACTGTAGGTGACATAGAAGCTTCATTGTTGTACAAACTTCTAATTTCTCATTGGCTAATCTTCCGCCCACCATTCATCGGATTATTTTTTCCTCAGTTCTGTGGAACTTCTCAAACTTTCTCATTCGAATGTGTGTTCAGGGAATAGATTGGGAACATGTAAGTCTCTCTCTCCCTGTTTGTCCTTCCCTCCTTCTGCTCTCATTCTCTCTCATTAACTGGCTTCTGTCTCCCTCCACCTCCCTTTCTCTCTTTCCCATATCCCCCTTTCTCTCCTCTCCTCTATTGCCAAAAAGGTGGCTCATTACTCTCCAGCGCTCTCGTTCTGTCATGCTCTGCCAAGTGTTGCATAACTGCTTCTGCTTTTCCTGCACAGTGTGTTTGAGGGAGACATTACAATACATCATATCCCCTCAGAACATGACAAAGGCTCAGTCCCTGGAATGCACTTACTGCACACCAGCAACAGGAAAGGCCGAGCCTGTAGACAGAGATAGCAGGAATTATCCATGCCTGTTTCTGCATAGTTTAAGTATGTGTGTGTGTGTGTGGTGTAAATGATGGTGTAATGATGTGTGTGTTCCCTCACAGCAGCGACATGGTGGAGGATGAGGAGGATGACACCATCCACACCGGCAACGCCATCATGACCTTCTATGCTGCTCTCATTGACCTGCTGGGACGCTGTGCTCCTGAGATGCATGTGAGACACAAGACTAGCGCCTCCTACTGGTGGTGGTGGTGGTGGTGGTGGTGGGGAGGTCTGTAGACCAGTATAGGGGACAAGGAAGAGCTCATTTTACAACAGTAGAAAATGTGGATGGCTGTTTCCACGTGTGGTACAATGTGGCTTTTTCCAATAGGGAGGTTTTGATGTGTGTGTGTTGTCACCAGTTGATCCACGCAGGGAAGGGCGAGGCCATCCGTATCCGAGCCATCCTGCGTTCCCTCATCCCCATCGAGGACCTGGAGGGGGTGATCAGTATCCCCTTCCCCATGCCCACCCTCGCCAAAGGTGGGGTTGTCACACCGCCATACAGGGAACAGTGGACTGGTTGTTTTGACGAGCACATACTGTACAAGATGATGCCGTTTTCTAAATGAATCTGGTTATTCTCTGTATCCATACCATAGTGAACCACAGTTCGACTGATAAGTGTGTTTGTTTGTTTGCGTGTGTGTGTGTGTGTGTCGTCTCAGACGGATCGGTGGTGGAGCCAGACATGTCGGCAGGGTTCTGTCCGGACCACAAGGCAGCCATGGTTCTGTTCCTGGACCGGGTCTACGGTATTGAGGACCAGAACTTCCTGCTCCACCTTCTGGAGGTGGGCTTCCTGCCAGACCTGAGAGCGGCAGCCTCCCTGGACACGGTGAGGAGGAGGAGGGGCGAGAGAGGCAGGGGGGGGAGAGAGAGAGAGAGAGAGAGAGAGAGAGAGGATCTGCACATCCATGTTCATCTTGAGGCTGTATGACTAACCGGGTATTCTCCCCCCCCCAGGCGGCCCTCAGTGCCACAGACATGGCCCTGGCCCTCAACAGGTACCTGTGCACGGCCGTGCTCCCCCTCCTCACCAAGTGTGCCCCGCTGTTCGCCGGGACGGAGCCCTTCGCCTCGCTTATCGACTCCCTCCTCCACACCGTGTACCGGCTGTCTAAAGGCTGCTGCCTCACCAAGGCGCAGAGGGACGCCATCGAGGAGTGTCTGCTGGCCGTCTGCGGGTGAGAAACAGCTCCTCGGTCTGGTCTTTTATTAAACCTCTCTCCGGATCCAACCATCCAATCCCATGCTGCTTGCTGAAATGTCATTAACTCTTAATCGGTTTAGCCCGATCCTTTAGGGCTGGTCAGTGGGCTTGTTATTCAGTGCAGGTAATGTTGTTGTCGTCGTTTTTGTCTACCTGTAGTAAACTGAGGCCGTCGATGATGCAGCACCTGCTCAGGCGCCTGGTGTTTGATGTTCCTCTCCTCAACGAGCACACCAAGATGCCTCTCAAGGTGGTGTAGGAGCACACCCTGCACCTACACCCTGCACCTACACCCTGCACCTACACCCTGCACCTACACCCTGCACCTACACCCTGCACCTACACCCTGCACCTACACCCTGCACCTACACCCTGCACCTACACCCTGCACCTACACCCTGCAGCTTCACCCTGCAGCTTCACCCTGCACCTACCCCCTACAGCTACCCCCTACAGCTACCCCCTGCAGCTACCACCTACAGCTTCACCCTGCAGCTACCACCTGCAGCTTCACCCTGCAGCTACACCTTGGATCTACACACTGTAACACACAATAACATACCATGCAGCTATATACTGACTATAACCATAAATATGACACACAGCGGACTCAACAAGTTACCTCTCAAGGAGACACTGTAACACACAGGGAGTCCCAGCTTCACATACACAGTCCTTCACCTCTGGTGATCTATGAGTTGTTCACTTGAAGATGATTCTGTATATCGATGGTGGAAACGTTCTTCAGTTTCCACTGATCAGTGTCGGCTATGCTGAACTCTGTCTCCTCCATCCAGCTGCTGACCAATCACTATGAGCGTTGTTGGAAGTACTACTGTCTGACGGGGGGGTGGGGCAGCTTCGGAGCCTCGTCAGACGAGGAACTCCACCTCTCCAGGAAGCTGTTCTGGGGAATCTTTGATGCCCTTTCACGCAAGGTAAACCAATCAATTAACACATCAATCAATCAGTTGTACAACTTTATTGATATGGGTACCGTAGGTTGACATTTTGACATTGGCACAAAAAGGATATTGATTGTATACAGCAGCCTGACCGCTACAGTAGACTAGCAGGTGAATCTGGCATGACTATAGTACTTCCTAGTGGCTCTTAGTTTTTCATTCATTGTGTGTGTATGTTTGTGTGTATATTTGTCTGTGTGTCTGCGTCTGTGTGTGCCTGTGTTTTGTGTGTGTGTCTGTGTGTTTGTATCTGTATGTCTGTGTGTGTGTGTGTGTTGGCTCCCTCCAGGGGTACGACCAGGAGCTGTTCAAGCTGGCCCTGCCCTGTCTGAGTGCTGTTGCCGGGGCGTTGCCCCCTGACTACATGGAGTCTACCTACGTAGCCATGATGGAGAAGCAGTCGTCCATGGACGCCGAGGGCAACTTCAACCCTCAACCAGCAGACACCGTTAAGTAAGACCTGGAAACACTCTTAAATGCTAGATAAGGTCATGACTTGCCAACAGGGCTTTTCTGAGTGATAACAACAGTCGAACCCCTGTTACTGTAGCATAAGGATACCTACTTCTGTTTGGTAGGGGCTAAACCTTTTGTTTCGATGTGATTAGCAGGGTACTATTACTGCTAACATTCTCTGTGATTTGTACTTCTCTACACCAGTGTGAACGTCCCAGAAAAACTGGACTATTTCATCAACAAATACGCCGAACACTCCCATGAGAAGTGGTCCATGGACAAGGTGGATTTACACTTATAATAATACAATTGTAGTTCATCCAGTGGTTAGATAAATAGTTAAATGAGATAGTTAAAACAAAGACAGAGTGATACTGTAATGCAGCCATACAGGAATCTGCTGTTAGCATGTACATGGCTTGTACCCATACTCCTCTCCTCCTCTCTCCCTCCTAGTTTGCTATCGGATGGGTGCATGGAGAGCAGCAGTGTGAGGCGTCCAAGAGCCACCCTCTCCTCAAGCCCTTCAAAGGCCTGTCTGAGAAGGTCAGACCTCAGGGGATGACTGTACAGAACAGTGACTACAGTGCACTACATCTCCTAACTACTAGGGATTCGTGTACATAAGTGTTGGTTTAGTTAGTTTATGTGAAGTTTCAGTGTTAATATTCCTCATGTCAAGCGAGAACCAGGGCTGAGACTTAGTTTGGTCATGATGGATGACATCGCTTGTTGGAACTCTGTTCATCCACCCGTCCATCCATGCCTCCCTCCTCCCTTCCCTCAATCCCTCCTTCCTTCTGTTGTTCCTCCCCTGCTGTAGGATAAGGAGGTGTACCGCTGGCCCATCAAGGAGTCTCTGAAGACCATGCTAGCCTGGGGCTGGAGCATAGAGAGGACCAGGGAGGGTGACCCTGCCAGCCTGCACAACAGGACCCGACGCATCTCACAGGCCAGTCAGGTAGATACAAAGCACACGCTCATACACATACTGTACATACACATGCAATGATACGCACACAACATTATACACACAAACGCACACACGCTGACAGAGTACTGAAATAAAGAAACTCTTCTGTGTCCAGTTGTCGACAGAAGGAGCACCTGGATTTATCCCTAGACCCATCGATATGAGCAATGTGACTCTGTCTCGAGACCTACACGTGAGTTAGAAGTACTCCTACTCAATGTTCACTCTGCTGTACTGCAGTGGCCAAATTCTTGCACTCACTTTTCTTGTCTTTTAGTCGATGGCGGAACTGCTTGCAGAGAATTACCACAATATTTGGGCCAAAAAGAAGAAATTTGAGCTTGAAGCTAAAGGTTAGTACAGTTTTAGTACAACCTCTGTCCAAGAATAAACCAGGGGCATTATCCACCTGAAAGAAAATTTGAAAGCGTGAGGTGTGAAAATGGTTGCTGTCTGTCTCCTGTGTTCTTGTGCCTTCTGGGTAGATCTGAAAGGCAGGAAAGTATTGTTGACTGATGAAGGTAAATCTGATTAACTCCTGCTGCTAGCCTTGCTGCTGTTGGCAATAGCGTCATTGCTAGTACTAGGCCTTCAGAGACCTTGTTGATTCCAAACCCCACAGTAAGCTGCAATGCAGAACATCAACTCCTGACTGAAGTTTGCTATCTCTAAATGTTTTCTGATTCTGCCTTGGTGACTACTCACAGTAGGTCCTGTGAACGTTGAAGTCTGACAGTAACCACCAGCAGATGGCAGTGTTTCACAATCTCTCCCTGACTTGTGTCTCGTTAAGGTGGAGGAAGCCATCCTCTGCTGGTGCCATATGACACGCTCACTGCCAAAGAGAAATCCAAAGACAGAGAAAAAGCACAAGAGACCCTCAAATTCCTGCAAATCAATGGATACAGTGTATCTAGGTAAGGAATGAGTGTAGTGAGTGTGTGTTCGTATGTGTGTGTGTGTCCATAGTGTTTCCCCAGACATGGTTTCTCTGTGCAGGTGTGTGAAGGAGCAGGAGTTGGACACCCCTTCTATAGAGAAGCGTTTTGCCTACACCTTCCTCCAACAGCTCATCACCTATGTAGACCAAGCTCACGAGCACATGCTGGAGTTTGGTGAGGGCCGTCACACACATCCAGTCTGGAATATTCAACCGACTTCTCTTTAGGTGTGTGAGTGTGGGTTATGAGTGTCTGTTTGCGTGCTCGTGTTTCTGAAGCCCTCTGTCTCTCTCGTTTCAGATGTTGGAACACGACCTAAAGGAGAGAAGGTTCCCCACGAACAGCAGATCAAGTTTTTTGGAAAGGTCCGTTTGTCTGTCTGTCCGACTAGCCGTCTGGCTTGGTGTCTGGGTTTCTCGTCGTCTGTCTATCTCTACCCTTCTCTCTCTGATATATTTTTAAGTTGTTGTGTCAAGGCCAGGGAGGGTATCTGGAAGCCACGGCTTTTGATCTGCTAAGCACATTGTTCCCCAGTTACGGAGACGTCATCAGACCTGCAGCTTCCTGTAAACAAACATCAAACAGTGCTCCTATTAACACTCTAATGCAATAGCCGTGGACCCCTGTTGTGCTGAGGGCTGATGTACATAACCTCACATCACCACAATAATTGCCACTGACTCATTCAGATCAATACTGGGAGAAACAGAAATGGGAAATAGGGGCCCAATTATGCGCCGTTACAAAGAAGACAGTCATTAACTATGGAGCAGGAGATGCGCTCAGGGCAAGGTGTCTTTTGGGAATAGAGGGTTAGGGTTAGGTTTGTTGTTTTTGGTTGAAGAACTGTGTCTGCTGTCTTCATTAACACAGGTTGTCCTGCCACTGGTCGACCAGTACTTCAAGAACCACCGACTCTACTTCCTGTCAACAGCCATCCGACCAATCAGCAGTGGGGGCCACGCCTCCAATAAAGAGAAGGAGATGGTGACCAGGTGAGGAGTACCACCAGATCGGTGGATGTGTCTCGATTGTGTAAACTGGCCTACTTGCCATGTCTCCTCCTGTTTTCAATAATAGAGGTGATCAGGGACAAATGTAGCTGGATGTTGTCAGTCTTCCTGGGTCTTTAGATCAGTGTATGCGAGAGAGAGGAGATGAGCTAAGTTGTTTGCATTAGAGTAGGAATATTTCCTCAAGGGCCTTATTTAAAAAACGTGGATTTCATGCTACTAACCCAGGATGTCCTTGTAATTTAAATTCAGACAGTTTAGAAATCTTCACAAACACATGCACGCAGACACACACACACGCTCAAACACAAACAAACATATACTTCTAACGTTGCTCAGTCTTTTATACCACTCTGTGTTCCTGTCTTTCAAGTTGTCCTCCCTTGATCACTCACATCTGCTCTGTTTCCTTTCTGTTTATCTACTTTTTCCTTTCACTCTAATTCGTTCATCTCTTTCCCCCCTCCGCTTATCCTTCTCTACCCTTCTTTTCTTCTTCAGTCTGTTCTGCAAACTGGGAGTTCTTGTCAGACATAGGATATCCTTGTTTGGTAAGGAGAGACAGCAGAGCTGTCACGTGTGTGTGTGTGTGTGTGTTGGGTTTTCTGCTCTGCTCTTTTCCTGACATACTTGTACTCAGGAAAAGATAATCTGACTGTTCGGTTCATTTGGGATTCCGTTTGGTGTCTTGTGTTTGTTTTTCTACAAGAGCATGTGTGTGTTGCGTGGTGTGGCATGTGATATTCACCGCCCAGACTGCAGAGACTGCTCTCTGCTACAGTACCACACTCACTGTTCCTCTGGCGCATCCACAGGAAATGATGCCATCTCCATTGTCAACTGTCTTCACATACTGGGACAAACCCTGGATGCCAGGTATGTTACCTCACTTTCACTTGGGTGTGTTCCACAAGTCATAAATACATATACAGTATATGTGTGTTTGTAGATAAATGGATGGATTCATCTTATTTTAAGGCTAATCTTGGAGTGAACTACATATATAAAACAATCCTCTGCTGCACTATGTGTATGCTATGTGTTTGTGTGTGTGTGTGTGACTCCACCAGGACGGTGATGAAGACGGGTCTGGAAACGGTGAAGGCGGCCCTGAGGGCGTTCTTTGACAACGCTGCCGAGGACCTGGAGAAGACCCTGGAGAACCTGCGTCAGGGCCAGTTCACACACACACGCACCCAGCCCCGCGGAGTCACGCAGATCATCAACTACACCACCTTCGCCCTGCTGCCCGTCCTCTCCTCCCTCTTCGAACACATCGGCCAGAACCTGTTCGGAGAAGACCTCATATGTGAGAACCTTCAAATGACACACCTTCATGTGCCTACAAACCATGCAGAGGCATGTTGGCTACAGAGATGATGTACTAAGTGATGGGATGTTTGTGGTTGTTTATATTGTACTGTTCTGACCTGTTGTGCCATATGTGTTGTTCTCAGTGGATGACATCCAGGTGTCGTGCTACCGCATCCTAAACAGCCTGTACTCTCTGGGCACCAACAAGAGTATCTACGTGGAGAGGTACTGCCTTGCCCCCTGCTGTCCAGTGCATGTTGGTGTGGGTTGGCGATTGTGGACAGCGTTGATCTGTATTGCTCTATTTCTGTCTCTCTCTGTCTTTTCTCTCTCTCTCTACCTCTCCCACGTTCTCTCCCTCTCTCTCTCCCACTTTCTCCCTCTCTCTTTCTTGTCCACCCCGTCCTCCTGCAGACAGCGTCCGGCGATGGGGGAGTGTCTGGCGGCGTTCTCGGCAGCTTTCCCTGTGGCCTTCCTGGAGCCTCACCTCAACAAGTTCAACAGCTACTCCATCTACAACACCAAGGGGGCCAGAGAAAGGACTGGTATAACAGACTCCTTTTTCACCATACTACCATTTTAGCCTTTCAATGTTGTTCACAAGGGAACAGAAAGCAATTTTTGTCATGATTCTAGTCAAAATAAACAGTACTACCATGAATTCTCTCTTTTTTCTCCTTTTCATCCTCCCTCTCTTTTTTCCTCCCCCTCCCCGGACTCCTTCCCCAGCCCTAGGGCTCCCCTCCCAGGTTGAGGAAGCCTGTCCGGCCATCCCCTCTCTGGAGAAGTCCCTGGAGGAGATCATGGATCTGGCCGAGTCTGGGATGCGCTACACCCACATGCCCCACGTCATGGAGGTGGTCCTGCCCATGCTGTGCAGCTACATGTCCCACTGGTGGGAGCACGGACCCGAGAACCACCCGGCCGAACGGGCCGACAGCTGCTGCACCTCGCTCACCTCCGACCACATGAACACCCTGCTGGGGAACATCCTGAAGATCATCTACAACAACCTGGGAATCGACGAGGGCGCCTGGATGAAACGACTGGCTGGTAGGGAGGGCAGCCCCAGGCAATACTCAGCTATAAGACACAGTTAACCTTGACTGAGCCAAGCATGGTATTGAAAACATGTTGTGGCCAAGGTTCTATGCTTAAACTGGACAATTCCTAACTGCCAGTCTCTGCCTTCTAACCCTGCCCTCTAGTGTTCTCCCAGCCAATCATCAGCAAGGCCAATGCCCAGCTGTTGAAGACCCATTTTCTGCCTCTAATGGAGAAGCTAAAGAAGAAGGCTGCCACCGTCCTATTGGACGAGGAGCACATGAAGGCTGAGGGGCGGGGGGAGATGTCAGAGGCGGAGCTTCTGATCCTGGATGAGTTCACCATATTGATCAGAGACCTTTACGCCTTCTACCCGCTCCTGATACGATTCGTCGACTACAACAGGTACTGTACAGGGAACTACCACACTTAGAAATATACAGTATAAAGTACACAGATAACTATCACTCTGTACATTGCCAAGAGATAAGTTGACCGGTGTTCTGTGGTTGGTGCTGATCATGTTGTTGATGTTTGTCAGAGCCAAGTGGCTGAAGGAGCCTAACGCTGAGGCGGAGGAGCTGTTCCGTATGGTGGCGGAGGTCTTCATCTTCTGGGCCAAGTCACATGTAAGTCAGGCAGACAGGACACCTTCCGGTCGAGAGGACCAAGGAACTTCAGAGGAGACTCGGGCTCAGATAGAATACACCCGATGAAGGGCCTGCAGTGCTCTGTCTGACATATCCGTTTCGAATGAAGTCCTTGGCGGCAAGAGCTGGCTGACTGCTATGTATGTGATCCCTGCTTTGGTGTGGGCCTGTGCTCTGAAGCCAGTGACAACACCGTGCATCTCTCTCTCTCTCTCTTCCGGAGCTGAACCACTGAAATCTCTCATTCGTCCCTCGCAGAACTTCAAACGGGAGGAGCAAAATTTTGTGGTGCAGAACGAGATCAACAACATGTCCTTCCTCATTACTGACACCAAGTCTAAGATGGCCAAGGTACGTGGCTTGATAGTGTAGTCTGCTTGATCAGGATTGAGGAAAAGTTTGACTTGTGATAACATGTCATCACGTGTTTTCGTGGGTGTGTATGTGTGTTGAACAGGGTGCTGTATCAGACCAGGAGAGGAAGAAGATGAAGAGGAAGGGCGACCGCTACTCCATGCAGACCAGCCTGATCGTGGCCACACTCAAACGCCTGCTTCCTGTCGGCCTTAACATCTGTGCCCCGGGTGACCAGGAGCTGATTGCCCTCGCCAAGAACCGCTTCACTCAGGTGACCCCCTGCTGACACACTGAGCATTTTTTTATTTTTATAAATGGCTTTAAATGACTGATGTCTTGATGTGTTCTGGCTCCTTGGTTGGAGGAGATGAAGGGTGGGAGGTTCCTCTCCCAGCTGATCTGGAGTTGTTGTTCCCCACAGAAAGACACAGAGGACGAGGTACGGGAGATCATAAGGAACAACCTGCATCTACAGGGCAAGGTGAGAATACACTCAAGTTTAGACCTGTAGACCTCATAGACCAGGTGAAACCATCATACTCATTCATTCTCATTCATACTCATCCCCCCGACCTCTCACTGACAAACCTGCCTTCTAACAATGTTGGAACTCAACCAGATGTTTCCTTTGTAGCTATTAGCCACTCTGTCAAATCAGATGGCTGTGGGCTAATGCTATAAATAGATCCTCCCCCCCTCCCCCCCCCCCCAAAAAAAAAAAAAAACCCTCAGCATGTCCCTTTCATTAACCAGCATGTCCCCCCCCCCCCCCCACCTTCTTACTTTTTCTCCCACTCTTTCTTCTTTCTGTCTGTCCATCTGCATCCATCCATTCTGCATGTGCTCCAATCCCCACCGCACCACCACCAGTACCGAGTGTTCCACTTCAAAAAGCTGGTCAAGAAGCTCATCATAGTCTTGAAGTGGATGAAGTCACGCCAGTCCAAACCCTCGGGCTCCGAGATGCCCGGCGGGCACAAACGCATGCCTCCCCTCCGCAAACGCTCTGCCACCTTGGACACAACCCATCGTCTTCCCAGGATGCCCCTGGCAGCCATTAAGAAGGCAGCGTCCGTGGACCATGCAAAGCATCATGGGTACCACGGACATGCCAAACCTCTCGCCAGACCAGCGGACGCCCTGGCCTCTGCTAAGCTTAGAGAGAGCCAGCTGGCAGGGCAGGGCCTGTTTGGGTGTACCACTGTGTTGGTGGGTACTGTCACCACTGTAAACAGTGGCTGTGTTCATAAATCCACTGATGTCATATCAGTACTTAGGCTAAATGGCAAGTCCCTTCTTTGTGGTAGTTATAAATACATGAGCGTTCTAGAGTTCTAAAGTCTTAGATCATCTCTCATGTTGGTGACTTAAGAGTTTTCATCAATGTTTTGTGTCTGTGTGTATGTGCCTACATCTCTCCGCTTGTGTGTGGTTGTTCTGTGTGTGGGCCTGTGTTTGTGTGACCACAGCTGGAGGATCCAGCGATCCGCTGGCAGATGGCCCTTTACAGGGACCTGCCCAACAGGAGCGAAGACACATCTGACCCAGAGAAGACTGTGGAGAGAGTTCTGGACATTGCACATGTCCTATTCCATCTGGACCAGGTGAGTGTGTAGCAGAGGTGCTTCCAAACCAAGTGTTGTTGAAGAAGAAGAATGTGGGTGATCATTGAATTTGCTTGGAATTTGAATATCAATTTGGCTCAGGAGTGGAAAGTTTCAAGCCCAACGCTAAGTCATTTAAAACAATGGTCACTTAAGTTTCCAACCTCAAAAAAATACCTCAGTTGTAATTTTTGCCTTGAGCAGTTATAGTTTGTTTGCCTCTCACTGCAGGTGGAACATCCGCAGAGGAGCAAGAAAGCTGTGTGGCACAAACTGCTGTCCAAACAGAGGAAGAGAGCTGTGGTGGCCTGCTTCAGGATGGCCCCTCTCTATAACTTACCCAGGTACCACACACCCATTCACAAACAGACAACAGTACACACAGAGGGACACACACAAGAATACACACACGCATACAAAACATTCACACAGGCACACCTGTACACACACTAAACACATGCACACACACACAACACAAAGACCTCACATACTGACCCTCTCTCTCTCTCTCTCCCCCCCAGGCACCGGGCAGTGAACCTGTTCCTGCAGGGCTATGAGAAGTCATGGATAGAGGCTGAGGAGCATTACTTTGAAGATAAGCTCATAGAAGACTTAGCTGTGAGTTCCCTCCGCTCCCTCACACACAGCAAGAATACAGAGTTATGCAGAAAATAATTTCTGCGTTCAAGTAAGGTTCTTCAAAAGGGCAGATTTGAAATCAGATCGGAAAAGGAAAATACAAACTAGCGAGGAGCAAAAAATGGAGGAGTCAAACCCGACAGATGTTGACATTTAGTTGAAGCAGTCTATTTCCCCCTGCATATAAACCATGTGTGAGTTGTGGGCCGTCTCTTGGTATTCAGGGCACAGATGCTGTTGCAACTGCTGTTGCAATTATGGCCTGAATTGATGAGCTGAATCCCATTACAGTTTGTTGTGGAGAAATTGTCTGCGGAAAGGGCGACAGGAAGGTCCATTGTTAGGCATAAAAATGTCTGTGGATCCGGGCGGGACCTGGGAGAACTGCACAACATGACAGGAGATGACAGGAGAAAGGCTACAGGCTGGTGGACAAGACTGTTACCCCAAAACAACACTTCATTTGAATAGTATCATGCTTTTTTAATACTTCGACATTGTGTGTGTATGTGTGTCTTCAGAAACCTGGTGAGGAGGAGCCACCGGAGGAGGAGGAGGGCTTGAAGAGGATCGACCCGCTGCACCAGCTCATCCAGCTGTTCAGCAGAACCGCCCTCACAGAGAAATGGTGGGTGCACAACCACACACACAAAGGGTACTTAGAACCACACACACAACATAAAAGGTACACATAAACACACCTATAACAGGGGGTTTTCGAGTCCTGTAATGTTAGGACGGATGGCAGGACTGGTGCTCATCGTGTTTTCATCTGGTTTTTCTTCCTGTGTGTTGCAGTAAACTGGAAGAAGACATCCTCTACATGGCCTATGCTGACATTATGGCGAAGGTACCAGCTATCCGTATCAACCTATTTAACCAATCAGTTGGAGAGAACTGTATATTTTGCTTGAATTGTTTATACAACTGTGTCAGTTAGAAAGCAATACTATTCCATGACCTTTTACCTATTCTGGTTGGTTTATAGAGGGTCTCCCTTTGTCTATCCCTCAATCTAGAGTTGCCATGACGAAGAGGATGAAGATGGAGAGGAGGTGAAGAGCTTTGAAGTAGGTGTCCTCTATCTATCTCTTTACCCGCTGAACCACCATTTTACCTTAGTCCATCACTGGCACATTTTAAAGATGAACCAGTTCTTTTAAAATGTGGCTTTTTTTTCTTTTTTTTTGGTCATGGCTTAAAGCTTCCGATGAACAATGCAGTGCGATGAGATTGCATGACTTGAGTCTCCTTGACAATAATACGATTTCTCACCTCTCCAGAGTCTGGATGTGTTACTTGTTTCTGTGAAGGACACTTATACACCTTATTAATCACATTTCTCATTAGTAGCCTGAACTAACACCTCCTTATAAGTATTTGCATTCGTCCTCTTCTCAGATAACATTGTTCACTGTTCACACTTTTATCTGGTTGTGCTCTTGACCAGTGTTTCTCAACTGCCATTGTTCAAGTTAATTAAAAGTGTATCTTATTAATAATGCTTATGATCTAGATCTTTAAGACTGATTTATCCTTGAAGATGGTGTTGGTTAGCTTACACAGTCAGAGTTACTTAATGGACCTGAGAATCACTAGTGTTCATAACACCCCTTTGTCAGCTGACATCCCAAACACAAAGGAGTCGTTATTAACAGGAAGTAAGTGGTATCCAGGTTTGGAGCAGATCATTTCATGCAATATTCTACATACATAGTGATAAACATGCAGTACTACACTGCAGCGACATATAGGTTCTTATACCACATACAGAAACAATGGAGTATATGTATAATATGTTGTCGGTTGATTGAGTGCAGGCCTACAAATAAGGCCGACACTCTCCTGCATGGCTTTCCAGGAGCAAGTCTGCTCAAGATGCACCCCATTCTTTCCCTTCTTTCCTATCCTTTCTTTCTTTTTCTTCTGCCTTCTGTTCTTTTCAATCTATTTTCTGGTGTGTTGACAGTAGCAGGCATCCTCACTGCACCGTGAAATGATGACATTTTGTTTCCGCAGCGTGATATTATCAAAGGTTTAAGCAACAAAATTGCCAACAAGGAGGAGAAATCTCTGGTAAACGAAGCTCAAAGTCTCTGTGGGTCGCATCCGATTTCCTTTTTTAATGTTTTGGTGTTTCTTTCTTTGAGCGGTTCCCTCATCCGTTCAATTCCTTCATCACGTCTTTCTCTCCCCCTGGGTTTTCTTTCACACCCGTAACGATGTGAAAAAAAACGAGCTACAGGTGCGGCCATCCTTTTCCTTTCTCTGGGCTCTTCCATCTCTTCCTTGTGTTTCTTCTTCATAGCTCAGATGGAAAGCGGGAAGCAGCAAAGCCGGGCGCCACAGCGCCCCCTGCTGCTGGCTGTCAGTTGTGCCTGTGTTGCTGATGTCGCGTGTTCACTGCTGGCGGCTGTAGTTGTAGCTGTGTTTGAGTGGGAGGCCTGGGGGACATGACACTGACCCTCTCTGAACCATGTCTCATGTCCCCTGGAGCTCAGCTTACTTCACACTAACCTCACTGTTATTAATACACACAGTCACACACTGTCACCCGCACACTTTCACATCCACACACCAACACACGCACACACACTCTCACACAGGGATCACCTACTCTCATAGAGCCATCAGGACTCCAGGGTATACCCTGATACATACATATAACATAGTCTGCCTAGCCATCTCAATCTCAGCTTTGAAAGTTATATAAAGCGACTCCCTTTCATAGAAAGCACCAGTTGTAACAACCTTAAAACAGACTCTTTCCTGAGACCCATGGACCCATAGACCCATATATGCAGTCTGGCATGCGAGTCCCTCCTAGCCCTATGAGAGCCTGGTTGTCCCAGCTGTAGGAGGCTCGGCTGCAGCCTCTCACGTCTGCACCCTCCCCGGTCTGCAGGAGAAAGAGATGGAGAAGCAAAAGCTGCTTTACCAGCAGGCCCGGCTGCATGACCGCGGGGCAGCAGAGATGGTGCTGCAGACCATCAGCGCCAGCAAAGGTAGGATCAGGATGACCGCTACACTCACTCACTCACTCAATGATTGAAGGTGGATGCCTTTTTTGGGTTCACAAGCAAATGTAGGTAAGTTGTAAGTGGAATACATTAGAACAGGTCCCAGCGAACATCTACTGTATACACCTGTTGTTAGTCTTGAAGAAAGATCACAATACTAGTTAAGAGTGTCTAAGATAGACAGGACATAGGCAGGGCTCGCAACGAACTTTTTTCCTCACTGTCCCAGTACCGTCCCGAAGTAAAAAGGTTTCTAAAGGTTTGAAAAAGGTTTTACAAAAAAACGAAAAGAAAAAAAAGTACTTGATGAGGATGCTACTAAACTCTACTGTATTCTATGCATTTTATATTGTTATGGTATATCGTCCCGCAGTTGTCCCAAAGTCTGTGTTGAACTGTCCCAGACATCTTTTTCATCGTCCCCAGGACGATGAGACGCCGTTAATTTCGAGCCCTGGACATGGGTCATTGTCTACAGTGCAGCTTCTCTAAGAGGCCTTTTGTGAGCCTCTTGGCTCTAGTGGGCCAGTTGTGGGCTAGTCCTCTGCTCATCTCTGTCTGTCTGTCTGTCTGTCTGTCTGTCTGTCTGCTCCAGGTGAAATGGGACCCATGGTGGCCTCCACCCTGAAGCTGGGCATAGCTGTCCTCAATGGAGGAAACTCCACTGTCCAGCAGGTACTTCTCTTACATGACGGCCACGATCTTCTCTCCTAAGAAATGAGGCTCTGATTGCATATTATACATATGATGAGTGATGTGATTTCTGTTTTCTGTTTTCACAATGTTTACATGTGTAATTTCTGCTGATAGAAAATGTTGGACTATCTGAAAGACAAGAAGGATGTTGGCTTCTTCCAGAGTCTGGCAGGTCTGATGCAGTCATGCAGGTACTGGCCTAAGTCCATCGTTTTTTCCTCAAGCTCTTCTTTTCCTTTTCTCCCTGTGAAACACCTCCATCCTCTCACACTTCTCTCCCTGTGAAACACCTCCCACCCTCTCACACTTCTCTCCCTGTGAAACACCTCCATCCTCTCACACTTCTCTCCCTGTGAAACACCTCCCATCCTCTCACACTTCTCTCCTTGTGAAACACCTCCACCCTCTCACACTTCTCTCCCTGTGAAACACCTCCCATCCTCTCACACTTCTCTCCTTGTGAACACCTCCATCCTCTCCTTGATTGGGCTGTGCTCGTGTGTTGATGTTCCGCTTTGACTGGCGTCTCTGTCTCTCTTGCAGTGTTCTGGACCTGAATGCTTTTGAGAGACAGAACAAGGCTGAAGGGCTGGGCATGGTGACAGAAGAGGGATCAGGTACGCTTCACCGAGTTGCCTGTCTCTTACGATCACTCCACTGAGTGCAGAATCACTCTCCGCCTTCTTACTAAAGAAGGCTAGTTGTTTCATAGACATGTTCCTGTGCAAATATTGTGAGAGTCTGAGTGTAAGGAAAGTCTGAGTACTTGGCATACTGTAGGAATGTGTCAGGAACAATCAATGTATTGCAGAATAGTCAATTTAACAGTATTAAAAAAGTAAATGACTCTTAAGTCCTTAACGTATAGCTCTGTCCGTTCATCATGATCTTTCTTCTTTTGTCCAGTTGTTTGTCATTATATTGGTTGAACGCGAGTTCAGCTGGATTACTCAATTATTCAAGTGGAAATACAATGGTCACTTGGTTCTGTGTTGTCTACATCCATGATCAGTTATGATTTCCTAACATACAACTCAGATGTGTCCATGTGCCTATGATTTAATTACTACCCCTCTATGTATGTCTATGAGTGTTACAACTAAATATTTAGTTTTATTGTCCTAATCCTCACATTTTTCAAATGTGAATCAAAGTTCTCCAACACAATCAGAGATAACTGTCCAGATGATGGGACATCCCGATAATGGGAATTGGACAGTGAAGGGAAATAGACTTGTGTTTTCATGAACTGAATGTTTTCTCTAGGGGTACTTTGACAAAAAAGGTTTTTCTCACACATACTCATGACAAAAAGTACACGCAAAGGCAACATGGAACAATCCACAGAAACACAAACTTATTCAAATTGACCTTTGCTGTGCTTATTGTCCCTGGTTTATAAGGATTTCTTTTCTCAGCAAGTCATACATTCATTTGAAACACAAATATGTTCATTGATCGTTTATATTCTAGTAGTTTTTGATCTCCTCATTCATTCTGTCTTAACTGATATTTAAACTGCAGAGATTTATATTTTTTCATCGTTTTTTCTGAACTTTTTTGTCAACAATACCCTTTGATAGATTTTTTACAACTCCTGCTACGTTTATTAAACTTTTTCTGCACCCTTATCTAACTGGTAGTAATATATTTCTGGGTGAAAACTTCAACTTTGGTATAACAAACATACTGAAACTCTTCTGGAATCTGTTTGACTTTTGGCTGTTCTTTTTTCTTTCTTTCCTTTCCTTTCCTTACCTTTCCTTTTTTCTTTTTGGTTTTCTGTACTGTCTTCCCCTCCTCAGTCATCACTCATGAACGTGGTAATTATGACTCCTGGCATTTTTCTGTCATGATTGGCCAATCGGTCAGTCTTGGTCCGTTAGTTCTGTGTCAGTTCTGTTCAGCTCCTGAGTCACCTCCCCACTACCAAACCCAGCCCCTTTTTTCACTGTATAGCTGCTACTCCGTCTCAATGTACCTTAGCATGAAGCTAACTACCCGTCCTGTAGTTGGTTCTGTATCTGTCCTCTACTACCTGTAGCTACCACCGAAGAGCCCCACAGCTAGCTGTCTGTTAGCCATGGAGCCCCCACTGTTACTACTAATCCCTAACCCTCTCAGGATTTGCACAGTATCTGGCACATCTACGTAAATGTTAGCTAGTGCTAGCTGCTAGTTGTGAGCTGGACTGAAGTGGTGGTCTCTGCTCTTGAAATATAGTTGGCTGGTTGGTGTTGGTGTTGTCGACATGGAGATTGTGTTGTTGTTGGTGGTGTACAGTTGTGTACTCTTCTCTCTGTTAGTCTAGTGTCTGACTGTGGTGCATTTTGGACTTGGCGGCTTCCTTACTGTACCTATGGCTGTGCTGATCTGTGCTAGCGGAGGGCTACTGGCCCAGAGGCCGCTATGTTCCCCACTTCCCCACCCTCCTCTCAACTGGCCCAGCAGTTGACTGTGTTCTGTGGTGTATCAGTGTGGCCTTACTTATCCTATGTTGTTGTTGTGTTGTGTACTTAAGTTCTTTTTTTCCGTTTGTGAAAAAAGTCACCATTTTGTTTTGTTGTGGTCCTTCACACTGAGTCTGATTTACTCTCTCAACTGTCTTAATGAGTTCATGATAGACCAGATGAAGCCTACGTTTACAAGCCTCAAAGCCATTAACTTAAGATGACTTGCTTATGGTATATCAAAAAAATATAAAATTAATGTTACAATTAATGACAAAAATAACAACTTATGAGAAGTATATTCAACAATTACAATGCCTAAAATACAGAAAGGTATATTATATCCAAATGAAATGTGCAGCCAGTACTTATTTACTCAATTTAAACTTCAGATCTGGTTTATCATTGTGTTATAAATGAGCTTGAAAGTCCCCAGTCACATCCTGACAAAACAATCCAGAGAAAACATTGTTGATGTCAATGTTGTAACATTGATTGTAGTACAATATAATAACCTATAATCCACAAGCAGTCCATGATGTAGTTCATGATGATATTCTGTTACTCTGACCTGGGTACTTTCAGGCCTGTTCTAGGCGTATCAATGTTCCTCTTCATCTCTTTGTTTCTCCCTCTCTGTCTCTCTCTCTTGCTGTCAATTTTTTTATTTCTCTCCTGCTCTCTCTCTCTCTCTCTCTCTCTCTCTCTCTCTCTCTCTCTCTCTCTCTCTCTCTCTCTCTCTCTCTGTCTCTCTCTCTGTCTCTCTGTCTCTCTCTCTTTCTCTCATACACCAGTCCAAGTCCAAGCCATTGCTGTGTCAGATTCAGACTGTACAGTGTACACCAAATACCACATTCTCCTGCCGTTGTCCTTCCATCCTGTCAACTGTACCCATAACCATCAGTCTACATGGTTATTAGCAGCATTTTATTAGCAGTCCACAGTCTGTATAGCTCCTCCCAGTCCATGCTAAATATCTCTGCCTTATTGCCCAGGCCAGTTATAGACTAAGCAATTGTAGAGGCTTATCAATGATAAGGTTTCCATTGACATGATTTGGAAGATAATGTTAAAAATGCTGCTGGTTTTAACCACTTCACTCCAGTCCACATTCATGTGTGTATCCCCCATGCTCTGTTCCCATACTGTAGACATCCCAGAGTGTGTGTTCTGTTGGAGCGAGAGGTATGTCAGGAATACTGTACCTCTGATGTGCTGAGGGAGACACGAGCCCAGCAAAGCCAGTCTCTAATGATGTCTCTCCCTTGGTGTGTGTGTGTTGCTGTGTGTTTCTGTGTGTTGGTCTTTATTTTGTCTGTGCGAGGGTACGTGTGTATGTGTGTTTGTCTGTCGGCCTCTTAACCTGTTAACTTGTGTGCTTACTTTGTGTGTGCACATTTGTGTGTGTATGTGTGTGTGCGAATGCGTGTGTGTGTGTGTGCGTGCGTGGGTGTGCATGCATCTGTATGTGTGTTTGTGTGTGTATGTGGCCTTTTCCATTGTAGGAGAGAAGGTGATGCAGGATGATGAGTTCACCTGCGATCTGTTCCGCTTCCTCCAGCTCCTGTGTGAAGGACATAATTCAGGTACATTACGTTGTTCCACACAGGTCCATCACAGACATCAGTTAGCAAGAAGAGTTTCAATAACTTGTTGTTGGCGCAATTTTTTTGTTAAAAGTCATGTTAGCCATGTTTTTTTAATCTACTGGCCCAGATACAGGAGGATAGAAAACAATTTAAAAATTATACTACTGTATAATGTTCCAGACTTCCAGAACTACCTGAGGACTCAGACAGGAAACAACACCACAGTCAACATCATCATCTCTACTGTGGATTACTTGCTCAGGGTCCAGGTGAGAACACACACACACACACACACACACACACACACACACACACACACACACACACACACACACACACACACACGTGCACCAGAACAAACAAACGGATGTATTCAAGTATTGATGAATGTCTCTCTCCTGCAGGAGTCAATCAGTGATTTCTATTGGTACTACTCTGGGAAGGATGTCATTGACGAGCAAGGGCAGCGTAACTTTTCCAAGGCGATCAATGTGGCGAAGCAGGTCTTCAATACCCTGACTGAGTACATCCAGGTATGTGTTCATATTGGATTTCAGGAACCTGCCAGAAACTGCTCTTTACAAGGCTGTTGACAGACACGTCAGCCACAGGCCATAATGGGATCAGCTCAGAGAAAGGACAGAAGGAACACATATGCCTTAATGAATGTTGAAGTGATTAAGACGCTAACTTAATTAACTGATGCATGGATAGATTGACAATTGATGTGAATAATCTAGAAATAAATTCATAAAATGGTATTGATTATATGGCAATAGAGGCATCAAATTGCATAATGAAAACTAATTATATCAATTCACCGTCCACTTTGATCTAATCAACTCACCATTTGTCGGTTGCACATGCACCAACACTCAACCCAATAATGCAAACACATTTTTCTGTCCTCTAGTAACCCTATGAATCAGTCAACACTCAAATTTCTGTTATGATTTTTTTTGGCAACAGAGATGTTTGGCAAAGAGTAGTATTAAGTATTGCAATATTTAGCCATTGCCAGATTGGTTTGGGTTTCTCAATTGCTTAGTCCTTCTAGTCCAACTCACCATATTAATTTCTACTTGAGTATTCTTGTTTTCAAAGTTTATTGACACTAATCCAGAATATGCTCATATATGCTATTACAATATGTATTGGTGTCCTTCCCCATCGATTTGTAAGTGGGTTTAAAATGTTGCATTTTTAAGAGTAGTTTGCTATGTTGTCGTTTCAGGGCCCGTGTACAGGGAACCAACAAAGTCTTGCTCACAGCAGACTGTGGGACGCAGTCGTTGGTTTCCTCCATGTCTTCGCTCACATGCAGATGAAGCTGTCACAGGTGAGCAGCAGGAAACGTCTCCCAAGTCTCCATCAGTCTTCATGTCAGCCAGTCAGCCTTTTCTACCATACACGTACCGTAAACCGTATGCTACATACTTCATCAGGACCCATATGGGCTCAAACACAGAGTTCAGGTTGTGGGTGATGTAGCTGTCATGTTTGTGGGAGTCAGGGGGCTAAACGGTTAGGGAATCGGGCTAGTAATCTGAAGGTTTCCAGTTCGATTCCCGCCCATGCAAAATGACGTTGTGTCCTTGGGCAAGGCACTTCACCCTACTTGCCTCGGGGGAATGTCCCTGTACTTACTGTAAGTCACTCTGGATAAGAGCTTCTGCTAAATGACTAAAAATGACTAAATGTTTCCCAGGACTCCAGTCAGATAGAGCTGCTGAAGGAACTGATGGATCTTCAGAAGGACATGGTGGTGATGCTGCTGTCCATGCTGGAAGGGAACGTGGTCAACGGCACCATCGGGAAGCAGATGGTGGACATGCTGGTGGAGTCCTCCAACAACGTGGAGATGATCCTCAAGTTCTTTGACATGTTCCTCAAGCTGAAAGACCTCACCTCCTCCGATGCCTTCAAGGAGTACGACCCCGATGGCAAGGGGGTGATCTCCAAGCGGGACTTCCACAAGGCCATGGAGAGCCACAAGCACTACACCCAGTCTGAGACCGAGTTCCTGCTCTCCTGCGCCGAGCCCGACGAGAACGAGCTCCTGGACTACGAGGAGTTTGTGGAGCGTTTCCACGAGCCCGCCAAGGACATCGGTTTCAATGTGGCTGTGCTGCTGACCAACCTGTCGGAGCACATGCCCCATGACACGCGCCTGCAGACTTTCCTGGAGCTGGCAGAGTCCGTACTCAACTACTTCCAGCCATACCTGGGGCGCATCGAGATCATGGGCAGTGCCAAGCGCATCGAGAGGGTCTACTTTGAGATCTCAGAGTCCAGCAGGACCCAGTGGGAGAAGCCCCAGGTTAGTGGGCTAAACAGTCTGGTTGTTTAATTATTCTTATACTTCTCTGACTTCAACTCTAGCTTATTTAATCATATCATATATATTTTTTAAATGTCCAGTAAGCAGATAATCAAAAATCATAAATGTAAAATGTCTTCTTCAGGTGAAGGAGTCCAAGAGACAGTTCATCTTTGACGTCGTAAACGAGGGAGGTGAGAAGGAGAAGATGGAGCTCTTTGTGAACTTCTGTGAGGACACCATCTTCGAGATGCAGTTGGCGGCTCAGATGTCGGACGCAGGCGAGCGCTCGGCCAGTAAGGAGGAGAACGAGAAGGAGAAGCCGGAAGAGGAGAACCCAGAGATGGGCTTCTTCTCCGTTACCACAGTGAGGACGGCGCTCATGGCCCTCCGATACAACATCATGCTTCTCATGAAGGTACAAGATATTACTTATCCTCTGTGGTATCTATAATGCCCCCAAATGTCACCCAAACATTGAATATTTGCTTATATATAGCTCAAGTTCACTTTTCAAGGCTGAATGTGACATAATTCCTGTCAGGTTCTATCTATGAAGAGCCTGAAGAAGCAGGTGAAGAGGATGAAGAAGATGACAGTGAAGGACATGGTGACCACGCTCGTGGGTTTCTACTGGAGCTTGCTGCTGGGCTTGCTCCACTTTGCCTTCTCTGTGACCCGAGGCTTCTTCAGGATCGTACACAACACCTTCCTTGGAGGAAGCCTAGTAGAAGGGGCCAAAACCATCAAGGTACTCAACGTAAAGGTCCGTTGGATTTGTTTTGTTGTGTGGTAGCTCGGTGGCAACAAAGCAGGTTTTTTACAAGCCCACATCATCTTCTCAGGTGTCGGAACTCCTTGCCAACATGCCGGACCCCACCCAGGACGATGTGAGGGGAGAGGGGGAGGAAGAGGGTGGAGAGAGACGGCCAATGGACCGGGCCTCCGCTGAGAAGGACCTGGCTGATCTGGCGGTGAACACAGACGAGACGGAGCTACTCTCTGACATATTTGGCCTGGACCTGAGGAGGGAGGGAGGGCAGTATAAGATCACCCCCCACAACCCCAACGCCAGCCTGACGGATTTGCTCAACTCCCCTGTGCCCCCTGTCCCCACCCCCTCCCCTGAGCTGAGGAGGAGACACACGGTAATGGCAGGATGTTGTTGTTGTTGTTGAAAATGATTTATATTTCTAGCCTTACGGATCAAATCATTCATAAGATACTGAGTACAACTGGCATACAGAGACCATCATTTGAAATGATTACTCCCCATCTCTCTCTCACGGTCTTTCTTTCCTCCAAATGTCGTTCTCTCACTCTCTCTTGTTCTTTCTCTCACTCCATACTGTATATATACAAATAAAATATAAAAAAGCTCTATATATTGCCACAGTATCTCTCGTTCTCTCCTTTCCCCCCATCCTCCCTCCTTCCAGGTCCATTGCCCTCCCAGCAGGCAGAGACATAATGGGCCTCAGAGTGCCTATGAGCCATCACCATCATCACCTCACATTATCGTGATGTAGAGCTTTGCCAGTTTAATGTCTGCCCCCTCTCCTGTCACAGGCTAAGATCCCCTCCTCCTCCGAGGAAGACAAAGTGGGCACGGAGGAGAGCAAGTGTGAGCCAGAGAAAGCAGAGTAGGTGGAAGATCCTGTCTGTCCTAAAAGCAGAGTCATTTGCAGTTTTTGCAGTGCAACCCAGTGGATCTGCTCGTTGTCAATTGTGTCAGATTGGTCATTCATGTAATACTGCTGACATTACACCAAATGCTAACTAATATTATTATTCTGTTAAATGTATTTTGAAAGCTTGATTTACACCAGGACTTAGTCATAAGTCAACATAGTCAATTTGTTAATGCACCACTTAGTTTTGCCCCTCTGTGCCTCCTCCTAGGGGTGAGGGCGGAGAGAAGCAGGAGAAACAGAAGGAAGAGAAGCCCAAGCACAAGGTCAGGCAGCACCATACATCCAAATCAGATGAACCTGACCTTCAGGAGTCTGCCTTCTGGAAAAAGATCATCGCCTACCAAAGGAAACTGCTGGTACATTGGACACAAACACACACACATGTGCAGACACTGACACACACTCACTCTCCTAATTATGCTGCTTGTCCGTTTCCCATAGAATTATTTTGCAAGGAACTTCTACAACATGAGAATGCTGGCTCTGTTTGTTGCCTTTGCCATCAACTTCATCCTCCTCTTTTACAAGGTAACCAAGTAATCAAACTTGATCATAGTATCCTTCCATTTGAAGCCATTGAACAAATAATCTCAGTATATCTCAGGATCATTTCTGTATCTCTCTTTGTTTTGTGAGCACGCCTGGATAGACGTCCATAATGATCCCCCCTCCCCCCCCTAGGTCTCCACATCCTCAGCAGTGGTGGAGGAGAGGGAGGTGGTTTACACCAGCAGCCAGTCAGATCCCAGCGTCCAGTGGGACACCCTCACGGAGGGTGGGGAGCCCCAGAGGCCAGTGACGGTCCACTTTGTACTGGAGGAGAGCAGCGGCTACATGGAGCCCACCCTGCGCATCCTGGCCGTCCTGCACACCGTCATCTCCTTCTTCTGCATCATCGGCTACTACTGCCTGAAGGTAGGCTCTCCGATAGTTCTGCCTCGCTGGTGGAATAGATACGCTGCCCTCCTGAATAGAGTGTCAGAAGAGTGGGTGTGCCCGTGGGGTTAATGGTGTCATCATACTGTCCCTCTCGACTGTTGCCTCTGCCTCTCACACCTGTCTGCCGGTCAGGTCCCGCTGGTGATCTTCAAGCGTGAGAAGGAGGTGGCCAGGAAGCTGGAGTTTGATGGACTCTACATCACAGAGCAGCCATCTGAGGACGACATCAAGGGCCAGTGGGACCGCCTGGTCATCAACACTCAGTGAGTCTGTCCCACCATGTGGTCCATGTATGGAAGGTCTAGACTAACCAGCGCTGACATGCTCATCTCAGCCTGTGTGGGTGTGTGTGTCTGTGTTTTCCGGTCTATTCTAAGCTGTGACCCTGGACAGAGCTGCTATGAGCCAGGGCTGTGTTCAGAGAGACTGAAAGGCCTCTCGGAGTATCCATTACAGCTTAGTCCATTAACAATCATTAGCCAGCTATTCGCCATGGCTCTTCTGGAATAATGACAGCCACAGTAAGGTCACACAGGCTGCAGGCTGGTTTAATGGGCCCCTAGCTAAATGTCAAAGCTAACAGCAATGCCGACCTCAGCGCCTCAGACCCACCAATCATAAGCCGCTTTGACCTGATTATTGCTCTATGCAGATGAATGCCACATTGAAGACAATTACACCTGTATGTAAACATCTGGCTGCAGTATGACCATAACATGTGATGGCGTGTTCGTTAACTTCATACTGAGAATTCTCATGAACTTTTTGTTTGTTCGTGTTTTTCAGATCTTTTCCAAATAATTACTGGGATAAGTTTGTGAAAAGGAAGGTGAGCCGAAGACAAAGTGTGTTTTCCATGTTTTTGTGGTTCTCCTGTGCAGGGTTATGAATGTGGAGGCTCATTTAGAGTCGGCCATGTGTGTCTTATTGATTACTCACATAAGTAATGTAATTGACATTTTTCCACGAAGTTATGATAATTTATCATCTGGGATTCATTTTATGTAATTTACATGGAACACCATAAACATATTGCAGGTCATCCTGGGGTAAGGCAAGTTGTGCAGTGTAACCTAGAATGCACCCGAATCTAAATCGCCTTCGACATATTTAGGCAAGTGTGTGTGGTTTTGGTCAGTGGAGCACTCTAGGTATTGGAAGCATGTGTACCTGAGGTGTCCGTGCCCCCCCTTGCCCCCTCAGGTGATGGATAAGTACGGGGAGTTCTACGGCCATGACCGCATCAGTGAGCTGCTGGGGATGGACAAGGCTGCCCTGGACTTCAGCGTCGCCCACGAGAAGAGGAAGCCCAAGAAAGACAGCTCGCTAGCTGCTGTGTAAGTCTGGGCGGGAGAAGAGGACAGCGGAGGAGGAGGGGAGCAGAGGAGAATATGGGAATACGAGAGAAAAGGGGGGGAGAGAAGGAGAAGGACAGAAGCAAAACGGAGAGGAGAGGAAAGGTCAGGAGAGGACAGGAGGGGAGAAGAGTTAGACCCGTGCCAGACTACATTTACATTTAGTCATTTAGCAGACGCTCTTATCCAGAGCGACTTACAGTAAGTACAGGGACATTCCCCCCGAGGCAAGTAGGGTGAAGTGGCTTGCCCAAGGACACAACGTCATTTGGCACAGCCAGGAATCAAACTGGCAACCTTCTGATTACTAGCCTGCTTCCCTAACCGCTCAGCCACCTGACTCCCTACAGCAGAGGAAGAGGGTGTTTGCAGCCATGTGAATCTTTCTGTAAGAAAAGAGTGAGTGGGTGGGTGGTGGGTGGAGGAAGGCTGTCTTGTGTCACTGCCAATAGGACCCCTTCTCAGCCCACTCACTTCACTAATTGAAGCTCAAAGAGAGGAACACTTTCTGTATTACCATAGAGGAAAAGAAAACATTTGGGAAAGTCTTAAACTTCAATAAAGTTTGAGGTTCAGGATCTAGAAGTAGAGGGAGAGTGGTTTTGACAGATCTTCTGTTGCCCTTTACATTTCTCTGTCTGAAGATGGCAGTAATGACCAATTATAGTTTCATGTGTGACTTCCGGCGTTGATGGCAGAAGCCACAGTAGCAGAAAATGTTTAAATTAAAAAAAAGCCCCCTCTTTTCCATCTCCTCTGACCAATCCTAGGCTTAACTCCATTGATGTGAAGTACCAAATCTGGAAACTCGGAGTGGTCTTCACTGATAATGTAAGTACAGTATAGCTTATATGTATACCTTATTTAGTGCTCTTATCATAGCAAACCTCAGTAAACATTCAGATAACACATGACCCTAACTGTGTGTGTGTGTGTGTCCGCAGTCCTTCCTGTACCTAGCCTGGTACATGACCATGTCCATCCTGGGTCACTACAACAACTTCTTCTTCGCTGCCCACCTGCTGGACATCGCCATGGGCTTTAAGACGCTACGCACAATCCTCTCCTCCGTCACACACAACGGCAAACAGGTCCAACAAACATTCTTAAGAGGACAGACTGTTTTAACACTCCTCTACAACTTACTGACTCATCCCTCTCGCTCTCGCTCTCTCTCTCTCGCTCTCTCTCCTCCCCTCTAGTTGGTGTTGACAGTAGGCCTTCTAGCTGTGGTTGTGTACCTCTACACGGTGGTAGCGTTCAATTTCTTCCGTAAATTCTACAACAAGAGTGAAGACGGAGAGTCACCCGACATGAAGTGTGACGACATGCTGACAGTGAGTGTCCTCCCTCCACACCAGGGACTGGCTTTAGATTCTCTATGTCAACCCTCTAGCATTCTCCTGTGGTTCAGGTGTTAGTTTGGAAACCCTGACTCTGAAGAGAGACCCCTCTGAAAGCAGCTGTGGCGTGTCAGAAACCCTCCTCTCTGTCACCCTGATTGCAGTACAAATGGAGTCAGCTTGTTAAGAACGTGGCTCGTTAGAAAACCTCCTGCGCTAATTAATCACAATCTCCGCCATGTGCCGCTAATTACCCAGGATTCCCTGACACTCAGTGCCATCACAATTAGAGCCCTTTGATTGGCTTAGCAGGGTAATTACCCCCCTTCACTAATGGAGACCAAATAGAGGTCTGTTTGAAATGAGAATGAGACAAGGCCTGCATTAACCTCCATTGTTTTCTGTTGTCTCTGGCCCAGTGTGTGGCCAGCCATGGTTATTACACCAGGGTCTGGGCAGCTATAGCAGGCCACGGAGGGGGTGTATCCAGCCATTCTGCATGTAGGGTTAGGGGGGATTGTTGAAGGCATTTACTCAACATCAGAATGATATACAGTAGCTATTGTTACCTGACCTTTTGTTATACAGGAAGTCCAAATGAGGTTAAGAGACCTCAATTATAGAGAGACCTTTGGATTATAGGGACTTAAAAATGGGTTAGGTGAGAAAAAGAGAAAGAGAGAGAGACGAGGTAGAGTGAAGCAGAACCAACGGATATGAGGAATCTAGACTTTAATGCCATCATTTGAACAGAGAGCTATATAAGGGTCCTGCAGCCTGTGCATGTGTGTGGGTGCGTGTGTGTGTTTGAAAGTTCTACAGTGACAGACATACCAGGGGACAGTAGGATCACAGATCACTGCCCGTGCCCCCCCCCTCCCCTCCCCAGTTCTAATCCCTCTTGAGTCAGCCATCCGCAACCTGCCCTCCACCGTTGTAGCTTCCTATTAAGGAGAGGCTGTCTTTGAACAAGGGACTAGCCTCTTCCTCTTTCGGGGGGGGAGGGACAAAGGAAGGACTTAGATGGATGGGGGCCACTGGTCTGCCCCCCTCCCCCGACCCAGACGCCTTCACAGGGATAAGCCTCAACCTAAACCCCTCACAATGACACGCAAACACACACATACTCACACACTCACCATGGAGCACACATACACCATGAGAAAGCTACGCTCTTTTATGGAAATACAGGAGCTTCATACAGTTTAGACAAGAAAACTGCTAATATGCTGGATTTGAAATTGGTCTGTTTCCTAATGTCGGCCATGCATCAGTGAAACAGAAAGAGGAATTAAGAGAATGAAAGGTTTGGCCCAGAGAGGGGAGCGCCCTGGGGTTTAGAGGCAAAATGCAATCTCTGCAGACCTCTCCTTTGTCCCCCTCAATCTCTCTCTCCTTCCCTGCCTCTTTTTTGTCCGTCTGTCTCTCTCTCTCTGTCTCTTACTCTCACTTTCTCTCTCTTTCCAGTGCTACATGTTCCATATGTATGTGGGCGTGCGTGCTGGCGGGGGAATCGGTGACCAAATCGAAGATCCGGCCGGCGACGAGTACGAGATCTACCGGATCATCTTCGACATCACCTTCTTTTTCTTTGTCATTGTCATCCTCTTGGCCATCATCCAGGGTGAGGATGATCTCTCATGTCACCTTAGACCCCCGTAGGAACAAGGGTGTCAGAGAATGTCAATAGGCTCATAAGATATCTCCTATAAAGATACTGTTGAAAAAAAAAAAACTTGAATTCCGGGGGTGGTCGGTGAGATTCTGATACTGAGCTGGTCTGTGGTGTTAGGGGAAGTTAGACATTCTGACAACCAGTCCCTGCTGTCTCCTCTGGTCAGGTCTGATCATCGACGCGTTCGGTGAGCTGAGAGATCAGCAGGAGCAGGTGAAGGAAGACATGGAGGTGAGGACACGCAGACACAGAGACACACTATGACATGGATGGTCCTGGGTGTGGTTGTCTAACAGCATCAGATACTCGTTGTGTTTGTCATTCAGACCAAGTGCTTCATCTGCGGGATAGGGAACGACTACTTTGACACGGTACCTCACGGCTTCGAGACACACACATTGCAGGAGCACAACCTGGCCAACTATCTGTGAGTAGATACCTCTTTCTACTTCTATCTCTCTTCCCACCCCCCTCTGTCTCTATTGCCACCTCCTCTCTCTACCACCACCCCTCCCTCTACCTCTCCATCCTTTCCATCGCTGTTTTTTTCTATCTCTCTCTGACTGACACCTTTATGTCTTTGTTCCAGATTTTTCGTGATGTACCTCATCAACAAAGACGAAACAGAGCACACAGGCCAGGTAAACACCTCCCCAGCCCTCCGACAACATGTTCTCTCGCCTGTAGTGGCAGACGGCACATTTTCTAACATACAGTATTGTTCTGGGATGTAGTACAGTGTGCTCTCTACTGCTCTCCTCACCCTGGTCTCACCCTGGTTCCCCCCCAAGGAGTCTTACGTGTGGAAGATGTACCAGGAGCGCTGCTGGGAGTTCTTCCCTGCTGGAGACTGCTTCCGGAAACAGTACGAAGACCAGCTCAACTGAAACCAGAGAGATAACGGACTCTTTCTTACCTCTCCGTACGTCGCTCGAGGCCTCCCGTCGCCTTCCGACTTCCCACTTTGTTTGGAATGCTTTTCAGACTCTGTACATATATGATAATAACGCTACTGTCTACTGGTGTCCCTGGGGGGTGGGGGAGGGGGGGGGGGGGCAGAGCACAAGGCCAGTGCTGGAGAGGTGGGGACTATGTGCATTACTTTACATTTGCTTTAATAATTCACGTTGACAAGCAAAAAATTGGGAGGAGAGATGTGTGGAAAGAAGAAAGGTATTGAAGAAGACTGACAGGATGGAGGAGGAAGGGGCTGGACGAGAAGGCAGAAGGACATTGACGAACAGCGATGTTGTGCGATGTCAGATTTGGTATCAGGGCTCCATTCAGAGTTGGAGGAGGTTTGCAGTGTTGCAATGTCTTCTCTTCAGCCTCGGGATTGAGCTATGGACACGACACAGGAGGAACAATGTATACCTACGCACACTGTATGTAGGCCTATACGGTTTGCTGTGTGTGAGTGTGTGTGTGTGTGTGTATGTGTATGTGTGTACACATGGAAGCCTGTGAAAGGCAGTCAAGGGCAGGCTGGCAGGGAGTCGAGAGGGTAGAGAGGGGGGGAAACAGTGCCTTACCAAGCCGGGGGGGGGGGGGGGGTTGAGCTATGCAAGCCACAGGGAGGATACACGCAGGGCTGCTCTTCACATCAACCACTGATGTGGAGGTCAGGCCACTATTGAATGACTGACCGGGTGTCTTTGTGAGCGTGAGTGATGTGTGTACTGTGTGAGATAGAGACAGAGAGAGAATGGGTGTGTGTAGTAGAGGTAGATAAGGAAGTGTCAGCGAGAGTTCGGTATAGAAACATATACAAAGTGATTTGACGGACAGAAGACAGGAAGTAAGGGAGAGAGAGATAATATGTGCCCTCCAGGACAAGGTAGGGTATTCATATCAGGCTTAGACACCTCTCACCCCTTCTTTAGTTGTTTGTTTTTTTTTATTTTGGTGATGCTCTTATGCAATACAGCAACAGAGTAACTCTTTATATACAAGTTCTACAAAAAACTATCTCAGAAAAAATCATATGTTTTATTGCATGTTTATTATGCAAGTTTAATGAAAAAGTTTAAGAACTAAAGTCGCAAGATAATCTCTATGTCACACAAAAATGTTTTCTAGTTTTAAGATTATTTAAGGTTATCTCTATACTAGTATTCCAAGTGTTGTGGCCTACATTGTAAATCAACAACTCTTATTACGACGTCATCGGCCAAGAATGCATCCGGATAAAATATTTGATCATCTGCTTCTGCCATTCCTGCCAGCATTGGTTTTTCTAACATTCTAAGTGACAATTCTATGACACATTGATTTTTGCTGAAGCAATATCCTTCCCTATGAAGGCCAGCACCATTGTCAAGTGACTTCATACAAGCCTGCTTCCTTCTGTCACCACATCCAGATCACAATTATTTGCAAATAAAGTTAAGGAGTTTAACGAACAAGAGGTTTTGGTGTAAGTTTAGTATTTACATTTCTAAATGGTCGAACACTGCAGCATGTATCCTATGCTACTGACTGTATGAGATAGTGTTTCTGTATAAGTATATTACAATGGGTTCAAGTTACATTTTTTTGTCCAACATACCATACTGCATAACCTCATCCCCCATACCATCTATGACACAATAGCTTTCCTTCCTGTATTGAAGATAATTATAATAATGTGAAAGCATTGCAATAACAGTGAACTGGCATCAGCGCTCTAAGACAATAAGTGATATTTTACTCATGTGGAGAAACTTGTTTACCAAACTCACAGCACCATGACAACGATTGATTAATGGATTCTGTCACAAACTAGTTTACCCTGTGGAGCTGTAAGTAAATGACTGTGTGAGAGAAAGAGAGAACGTTGGAAAGCAGGACTTGGCTCTGAGACAAATGGATTTGCATGATTTTGAAAAATAAATGATTATTTATTATTCACGTGTGGAGAAGAGAGCGTTTTTGCTGTGCCAGTCTGGGAGGGAAGGAGCCCCTGCATTTCTAAAATGCTCAACCAGTTCGAAGAAGTTCACGTCAATAGGTGCCATCAATAGATTTATCGGTATCACTGCAAGAAAGTTAAACTGCACATAAGCAATGTATGACTTCACTGGCTTAACCTTTACAGCATGCAAACCTACAGCAGGACCCAGTCATCTCACATGCAGGGTGAGATCAGAGCAGGTCTTCGTGTTGGGTATCTCTGTGATAATGAGGGCCCAGGAGTAAACACACACAGCTGAGCTCTTCTGTATCATCGCTGCTGGGTAGAATATCATGGGGCTGAGGACTGGAGCTCTCAGCTCTATTTAAATAGCCTTGTCTACTCTGCATGCTTAAAGACTGTGGCCACAGTAAATAAAAATGCTGCAATGCAGAGTTCTGCATTAATAAAATTGGTTAGGGCAGGAACTACATCTACCAACAGGGGGTGCACATCCTTGCAACAGCCGAGAGGTCAACAGCTTTCCTGGTCTAATCAATAGCAAACAGCATCTTTGTTATCAAAGCCAATATGGACCCGTATAGTGTATATAGCATACACCAGTATAGCATAGTGCCTGTCCTCTGCTAGATTGTGCAGCATTTTCCTCTGTTCAGAGGAAGCTGTGGCTACATAGGAATTAAGGACTAATCTATCTTTGTTTTGAATTTGTCATTCATTCAGCACATGTGATAACATGGAGATAACATCCATCCTGTAACACCGACAACAGTCAATGAATATATGACCTGTGTTAAACCAGCTGTGACCAGAACAAATGTGATTAGTGTGCTGCAGTGCAGCGTGCTGTGCTGAGCCAGCTCACTCCCAGCCCTGAAAGGATCTCACCCTAGTCTTCATACTAGTAATGGACAGGAACCAGGAATCAGTCCACACAAATTAGAATCATGGTTCTTGAAGAGTGGGGTAAATGCCTTCCCTTTCGCCTGTCTGAAACAACTTCCAGCTAAACTGGTATGAAGGGTACACACAGCTAATCTGCATACTGTACTAAATGCATACAAAGACCATTTGTGTGTGGGCAGTCTGTGTGAGGGGGATGTGTCTCCACATGATTTCAATTACGGTATATGTTCCTGCTGTGTCATTAGCAAGCCACTTGCTAAAGCCACATGCAAACACATACTGCAACACTTGGTGTGTGTGTTTGTGTGACTGTGTTTACAAAGACAACCAACACCACACACTTAATACAGTAGAGATAGAGAAACAGAAGTCAGGTAATAGAAAGTTGACTTGTTCCTCTGCCAGTAAGGCAGTGAAGCAGTTGTCTCTCCATCTCTCTTCCTCCCTGTGTTGATTCGGAGGACATCTTATTATGTTTGCCATGACCACAGCCAGCTATCAAATCATTGGCTCTGATTGGATTGTGGTCTCGGAACGCCCACACTGGCCTGACAAATAGAACTCATTGACTGGCTACCACAGGTGGAGATTGAATGCCAGGGGCAGTTTGATTGTACTGGGGATATAAGTGTTTTTGAGGTAATTGAAAAAGGGAGAAAATACATGTAAAAAATCTTGTGTAACTGAGATGGCAGATGGTAAAGGCTATACTGGGATTTGAATGTTAGTTACCCTTCGTAGGCTTTCTGAAAATAACTAGAGGCAATGTATCATTACAGTCATTATCCCTACCCACACACACACCATACCTGGAGTGCACTGAGAGTTTGCACTGTAATACAGAATACTAAACCGTCACACGTCGTGTTTTTTTTTCTAAAAACCTTCTTGTAGACCATGAAACAGATGCCTGAACTCAAGAGTGTTCTCAGTTTGGAGGAAGTGGGAGTGCTGGTGGCGCGGCAGGTGTGTGTTTCAAGCACTCACTCTCTTTCTCTCACACACACACACACACACACACACACACACAAACACCAGTTGCACTTCATGACCTGTTTGACTAGAAACAGGGTAGTCACCTGACAGGGCACCAATCTCTGCTCCAGTTTTCTCTCAGCAGAAAGACTGACCTGGTTCTATAGAACCTATAGGTGATTAGTGCAGCTCTGAGGAACAGTTTGAGAACTCTCATGGGAAGAGAGGAGTGGAGTTGATAGGTGCTAGTGTTAGAAGTAAACATGAAGCACCCTGCCTAAAAAGAATCCCTTCAAACCCTTTCTTCTATAGAACCTGTACAGTGATATTGTTTCTTAACTTGCGTCGGTTCCACAGTTCATATCCTACTCTATTTGAATGCCACCCAGTATAAACAGATGAGCTAAAGTCAAGCCCCATCCACAGGTAGTCACAAACCTTCAGAGCTCGGAACAAGGTTACATAAAAAAAGACTTTCTTGTTTCCTCAAGTCTCTCTTCTCTAGTCTTTTCAGCCTTTTAAAAGTGTTTCAAAAACTCCCATGGGTCTCTGCTTTTTCACATTACCCTCTTGGTTCCCTGTTCTTCTTCCATCCCAACATCCCTCCCTCCCTCACTTCCTCTCGGCGTCCACTTCTCCCATCCTTCTTTTTTTGATGTGGAACCTCTCACCTCCAGTGGGTGAACAGAGATAACAGGTAAAGGTCTTATCACTGCAGACAGACCTGTCAGCCCCTCCGTCTATCTCCTGGACACATCCATCTCTCCTTCCCTTATCCCCTCCCTAACTCACTCCCTCCCCAATCTGTTGAGGCAGGAAGACAACCACTTCCTTTATGAGTAGAATGCCCTGAAGACTCTTGAAAGGTAGGCTCCGAGGGGTTGTTTGGTAAGTTTCTGAGTATGATTGGAAATACTTTTTAGATATATGCTTACCTATGTCTTACACACATTATTTCTCCTCTCTCTCTTTCTCTCTCTCTCTCTCTCTCTCTCTCTCTCTCTCTCTCTCTCTCTCTCTCTCTCTCTCTCTCTCTCTCTCTCTCTCTCTCTCTCTCTCTCTCTCTCTCTCTCTCTCTCTCTCTCTCTCTCACTCTCCCCTCTCTCTCTCTCTCTCTCTCTCTCACTCTCCCCTCTCTCTCTCTCTCTCTCTTTCTGTCTGTGTCTGAAGGGCAGACAAAGCAGAGAGTTGATAACAGGAATATTGGAAAAAGCATTCAACCATGATATTCTCCACACACATTACTGCAGGCTGTGCATATGCAATTAGACCCATTAGATTGAGGACATTCTGAGATGGACTCCAACACATTTACAGTCCGCTAATGCTTTGATCCAATCACAGTAGTATTGCATGTTGATTGGGTACAAGGTCATTCATTTGCAAGCAAGGAGGGTTTCCCATTTCACAAGCGCAATTTATTTTACACTGATTGCAGTCACAGTTTTAGTCATATACTGTACATTCTCATATCCAGTGTGAACATTTACTGTCGGTACATGTTTGACCCTAATGAAAGCTAATGATCATATGTTAGACTCTTAAGTCATGTCTTCTGAACAGCATGTTCTCTATACATATACAAAGTGAATAACCTGTCTGATTGTTGTATTTATTTATTTATTATGTGTGTGTGTGCGTGTTAGTTTCTATCTGTGCATGTGTGTATGTGTGTCAGTACAACTGTAGTTGTCAGATGTGCCGCAGGTGTCTGATGAGGGATTAGAGCCCAGAAGTGACAGACCTGTCTATATGTGTCTGACTGTCTCGGTGTCACCTCTAACACCCAGCACCTCCCAGTGTGGCCCCATAACCAGCCTCCAGGGTACACACAGGAAAAACTAGTCCATTCTTTTGGATTCTTGATTATCTCCTTCCTCCCTCCCTCCCTCCCTCCCTCCCTCCCTCCCTCCCTCCCTCCCTCCCTCCCTCCCTCCCTCCCTCCCTCCCTCCCTCCCTCCCTCCCTCCCTCCCTCCCTCCCTCCCTCCTTCCTTCCTTCCTTCCTTCCTTCTTTCTTTCCTTCCTTCCTTCCTTCCTTCCTTCCTTCCTTCCTTCCTTCTTTCCTTCTTTCCTTCTTTCCTTCCTACCTTCTTTTATTTACTAACTCAATCATGCACATCGCCATGGATACATCAAGATGGAGAGGAGGGAGCATGGAGTACAGATCTAATCAGCTAATCCAATCACAGAGCCATTTAAACACAGTAGGTGTCCTGCATGCAGCTACAAGGCTAAATTAAATATTTAAGTCAGGTGTCCCTTTATGAAACGTTGACATACTGTATCTAAAGTACATCCGACAAAGACCTTAGACACACGGTTTAAAAAGATGTCCCTCAATGCCACTTACATTAAAATAAACTTCCTGCCCTCCTATTTCACTGTTTGTCTCAACCGCGGCTGGAGTTTGGTTGGAATGCAGGCCCAGAGCCAAACCCATTCATGTTATGAATGGGAACCAGACCATTTAGATCCAAACCACTTAGAAACCACGGCACCAGTACACATCTGCTCCAGTCAGCCCTGAGTAATTGGAACCAACACAGAAGCAGATGGATGAAGACGAGGGATGGTGAAGCAAAGCCTTTCTGGGTAACAAACAGTTATTTTCTGTACCTTAGTTTGATCCTAGACGCCTGTTCTGTATAATGTGCAATTAAAATGACAGAACAATGTAAAAAAAAAATTACACAAAGAATGTTTTAATATTGTTATGATTTGCTTTCTGAGCTTCTAAACATCGAATCTCAGCGCCTTTAGACAGGCCAGTGTGTTGTCATTGTGACGACTCCAATATGATTCTTTGGTTTTGCCTAAGATGGTCAACCTGGGAGGTACCGCCATGGTGACAGACTCCTCCCCACCTTGAGACTTCCTTCCTCTCTGAAGCAGGTGATGGCCACAGGTGTAAACCCAAGCCTTCTGGAAGAAAATAACGAGCATAGCAATGTAATGCTAATCAAGGGAACTGCATAGTGTCATACACACACAGAAAGAGATAATGATGGAAAAGGGATGTTGTTAGTGGTGGTGCTGTGGAGGGAGTCTGCTTTCTGAGAACCTTAATTGTCCCTCACTTCTCCTCTCCTCGTCTCTCCCTTTCCCTCTCTTTTCTCCTCTCCCCTCTCTCCTGTCTCCACTGTGATGATAAGGTGCAGTTCATACTTCCCTGACAGCTATCAAGTTTCACCAAAAGCAACACTGAAGCTCTATTAAAGAATGAATCAATTGAAATCGAGAACGTTAAGCAAAACATCAAGAGAACATCACAGGGATTCACCCTTATTGTTTAATGTCCAGACCTCCCACCACACACTACCATGGGGAACCTTAAAGAAGAGAAGGGAAGACAAGAACAGAACAGAAGAGGAGTAAAAGCAAAAATAATAGGGGGCAGAGGCCCCAGTTAGTTACAGGTCTTCTAAACAATGTTTTGGTGTGATTTGTCTGTAATGGCCTGACTTGCTCTGAGCCACCCACATGGAGAGGCAGCGAGGCAGACGGCATTGTTGGCACATAGGGAGGCAGGGAGGAGTGTGGAGCGGCTGAGCTGTCGGTTAAGAAGCCTGATTAGGCAACGCCGACGGACTAATTAACGGTTCCACGAAGGTTCTCTGGCTGTAATGAGCGGAGAGAGACTGTTTATCACGGCTGAGAACACTTAACTCAATGTTTACATTGGTTTACTTGTGCTTGAAATGTGATAGGAATAACAAAGGTATGGTAAAATGCCAACATACAGAGGGGTATGTCTGTTCATCTTGGTTTAGTATTGCTGTGATGGGTTTGGATGTCCTGAACTGACAGGTTGTTGGTTGCAATAATGTTTCCCACAGTCCTGAGTGTTTTGAAGGCAATAATGTTTCCCACAGTCCTGAGTGTTTTGAAGGTGGGGCATGACAGATGTGATTGTGTGAAGTCCGTCATATACAGGGTACTGGGTAGGAAGAATTTTCTGTTAAAATATACACTTAAGCATGAAATGACATTGGCTTCAGGAGGACTGACTTTTATTAATTTGTTAATGTATTCATTCAACCCTGTTTATAGTATTTACGTGTACACATTTTAGATCTGGAATAATATACTCTAGAGAACATTCATAAAACTGCTAATTGTTGTGTTGCTGAATTGGACTCTTATTTCATCCTCAAATGCTTCCCTAAATTCAATTTATTTGAAGCTGAGCTGTGTTTATTTGACTTTTAAGAATTCCAACACGAGTATTAAGGACGCAGTCATAATTTGTGAAATGACCATTCTCATACAAACACAGACAGCTTGAGTAGGGCACACTACTCACAGAACTTCCCAACCTCCAACTCTAATCCAGTCTTTCAAAGAGAAACATACATAAAAGACTGTTTACCATAACCATCTGATTATGTGGATGCTGAAGTCTGTCTGTCTAGTTTGATGCTCTAACACAGACTTTCCACTGTTTGATTGTCATGCTGTAAACTCTGTCACCGGTGATTCATTTGCCTCATCCCCCTCAGCCTTCTAAAACATACACACTTTGTCACTTGGCTGGTAATGATGTTTCTATAAAGACCGCACACTCTGAACTCACTTTAGGGGGATGAATGTGAGGATGTGTTTATTTCACAGATTTAAACACAAACTAAATAATTTTGTTTGCCACACATCTTGACCTCATTCCTTCAACAACACTTGGCTAGACAAATGTTTCCCTAAGTGTGGTAGAATGCTTGTATATCTGTGTTAAGTTGGTCTTTGATGATATGGCAGTCTAAACTCCCATTCGTGAGCTTCATTTTAGATGAACCAAACTTAGTTCCTATCAAGCAGAGAGAGAGGGAGAGAGATATTCAGTGGAATATGACATTTGTCAAAGAGGCATTGAAGATGTTTCAGTTGAGACTGACAGTTTGCTTTTTAAACTTATCACCAGATTCCATGTCAGTTTATTTTATTCTCTCAGTTATAGTTTCCCAATTCTACCCGTACACATTATGGGTTCAAGAAAACATTGTAAGCATGTTTGTTTATACCTGGTTGAACATTATTTTCTACATAATTGCTGATTTTAACCGTGATATCAGAGTCAGTTTATAATGAGCTGAGGCCAGTCTGCTGTGTGTTTAATGGAATCATTAAAATGGTCCATCAGGCTGTGCAAAATGCTGAAACAGGCATTTAAGAGGAAGCAAAAACATGCCTGGTTAGATGTGAGGCTGATGCCAGACCTGTAAAAACAAAGCAACTGCCAGGATACACTGTCAACAACGTGCTCCACTCTCAATATGCTAAATATCAGCAAATTCAATGTTCAAAAATTATACTGAAATTTCCGTTTTTTTGTCAAGTTCAGGAAACAGGTGCTACACTAAGCTACACCAGGAGATCTACATCATCTTGTGTATGCTGTTAAATTTTCTGTCGACTCATGCTCGTTTAGCCTGTTCTTATTCAGGGCTGGGTACTCCAATAGTCTTGTCTGATTGCTTCATTATGTCTCTACTGAATACAGATCTGGACTTCAAAGAGAAAGCAGATGCGAGTCATTAAAGTTGGATCAGGTGTGACCAGGAGGAGAGGAGAAAGGGATGACAGGAGGGACGGATGGAGGGATGCTTTGGGTCTGGCTGTGTGACTGTTCCAGTCACATTGCAACACAGTGGGACCAGTAACATCTGCTTACATCCATGCCTAGTTGGTCCAAGATGTCGCTTTAAAAGGTAAATACTGGCCCTGTGTCCTCACTTGGAAGATAGAAGAATGTTTACCTTAGCTACCAAATGAACTGACTCAGGTTCTATTGAGGCCATGGTAGACAAGCATCATATCCTAGAACCCTGCAAAAACAAACAAACAAGCACACACACACACACACACACACACACACATACACACCCTTTCTTCAGCACCTCTAAATATAGCCAATATTAACCTTGTTTGACCTTGTCCTCAATTTGATCACAGGGATTGGGTTAATGATATTACAGTGGACTTTGTCCTCAGTCATCAATAATGTGTACTGTGTTGGATGTAAAGACTCTCTCTGTGTTTTCCACATATGGGACTGTTGGAGAAAGTTGATTGCTGTGTTTTGATTGCTGTGTTTTGATTTGCAACTCTTCGTGTGTTTTCAACGAGCCCACCTGCAGGTTCCAGGACAATGTGAAACATAAACACACGTGTTAATAATTTGATGTTTAAACAAACCCATTAAGAGCAGAAATTATGGCTGGATATTTAAGAACAATCAGATAAACTTTGTTTCCTAGGCACTGGCTAACAGTCTTGAAATATATGAATCTGCCTGTCAATAATTACATTGTGAACATTAGACCATGCGTCTCATATTTCATTTAATAATGCTACTGCAAAAAATCCAAATACAGTGCGGAAATGCTCATTGATATGTCAGATATCTATATAAACCACAATTAGTCATATCCAGTTTGCCTTGACTGTTGTCTTGACTGAACAGCGATCACGCACCTTCATTAGAGCAACAGGTTACCAGCCCATTTTCCCTTGTTTAGTTTTAGAAGTTAATCTCATTGGTCTCTCTCTCTGCTGATCCCTTGTGTCTATAGCCAGAGAGTGTAGGTGGGAGAAGGAAACGGTAATTCTTAATTAAATATCATTTTCTTGGTAATGATCTTCCCAGACAGAGGGAGGGGCCTCTTGGGTATCTGTAATTAGCACTGATTGATGACTCTGGATCCCTCAAACCAATCAGCTATCAGGTATCACATCTCTGGAGGCGGACATTTCCAGAACAAAGCGGAGCTCACATTCATTGGTCGGCACAAACTCTGCCTGGTGAAACCTAAGTGTCTTCGCAGATATAATCACAGGCAGTTACAGGAACGTAGTGATTCAATTGTGTCTCAAAGTAAAGTTCCTATTTAAGTTAATGACTGAAGTTATATGGTCAAAGGGTGAGTGTAAACACACAGCCCAATGACACTAAAACAAACAGGATCTCGGATGTTGTGATTTCGTCCAACAATCAAAGAGAAATGAGAATGTGGCTTGTCTTCAGGCGCTCACAGATTTAATTGGCCTTGTGATTGTGTGAGTGCTCACGCACAGGGAAATGTGTGTATCTGTGATGGTGTGTGTGTGAGAGAGTGTGTGTGTGTGTGTGTGTGTGAGAGAGAGAGTGTGTGTGTGTGTGTGTGTGTGTGTGTGTGTGTGTGTGAAAGTGTGTGCTCATGGGGTTACTGGGATCAGTCCCCTTGACATACTTCAACAAACACATAACAGTGACCAATGCATGTGGCCTTGTATGGTCTGAAGTTCTCTGGACAGAGCAGTTCCCCTCCTCCACACGCTGAGACCATCCTACCCCTAAACATACGGATGTGTGTGGAGCCTGGCCTCTGGCCAGTGTGCCAGCTCCATCACACATACACAACACCTTGGTAAATACGTGACATAAAGGTGTGGAAGAGTAGGAGCAGATTCCCTGTCCTTGAGTTCAAGCTTCCAACACAGTACTGTTATCCAGCTGTTGGTTCTCTGCATCTGACTCTCTCTCTCCCTCTCTCTCTTTCTCTCTCTCTCTCTCTTTCAGCCTCTGTCTTTCACTCTATTTCTTGTTCTCTCTGTTCTACCATGGGATTCAGTTTTACAATATTTCCAGCCAGTCAGACAGCAGACAGTCAGTCAGATGGTTAGCCAGAGCCAACCTCCCAGCCAGCCTTCCAGCCAGCCTCCCAGCCAGCCTTCCAACCAGCCTCCCAGCCAGCCTCCCAGCCAGCCTCACAGCCAGCCTCACAGCCAGCCTCCCAGCCAGCCTCCCAGCCAGCCTTCCAGCCAGCCTCACAGCCAGCCTCACAGCCAGCCTCACAGCCAGCCTCCCAGCCAGCCTCCCAGCCAGCCTCACAGACAGCCTCCCAGACAGCCTCCTAGCCAGCCTCACAGCCAGTCTCACAGCCAGCTAGTCAGTCAAACAGTTCTTCAACACCCATGTGTGTACCAAAACACATTTCCCATCACAGTGGGAATTAAATAATAAAACATTGATCAGTCCCCATGTGTAAAAAACACATGGGGACTTTGCATGTCAATCCTAATTCATGCAACTGACAGACTGAAGCTGGGAACCTGCCTCTTGGAAGGGAATTAAAACATGATTAATTCTAATCAGATGGCTTTGGAGCTTATTTGTGTCTGACTCATCCAAAAGAGAGGACCTTGTTTGGACTTGGTTTGGGACTCATTACCGGTAGTTGATCTAGCCTTCGAGGTCCAGATTAGTATATCACTTCCTAGATAAATTATTAGCTGTCACCTTAAAACATACAAGACTAATTAGATCAGTTAAATTTGATTGATTCTGTATCTTATTCTCTGTAGTCTAGTACCATAGGGCATGGTTATTATTGGATTGCATACTAAGTTTGAGATAATAAGACTTTAATTGAAAGGGTAAATACTGTCAATCTCCTCGCTATTCTTTGTTTCTCTTTTGACCTTAGACATGATTCATACACAGTAAAATTAAGTTAATTGGTCTGAATTATATTCAGTGATCTAAATTGTCAAATATCACAAATAGTCTAAAATAGGGTTCATGAAGGTTTGTGGTATTCTAAAGAATTAGTCTAGTGTACAGGAGGATGGGACGAGCATACCTTACATTCTATACACTCCTTTGTGGTTGACTTCTCTAACGTCTTCTGCATGACCATATTTGGCAGTGTATCCTCCTTAAGCGGCGTGAGGTCACTGCACTGTTGGATCTTGTCCAATTGTAGACATAGATTGTCCTTGTGGGAGGGATGGAATAAGAAAATAAACCAATGGTCATTAACTAGTTATGGAAACTCTCCCATCTCTTCACACAGTAGCTTCAGTACTTGTTGAAATGCATGCAACTATTATGCGTGTCCTAAACGTGATTTAAGACATTGTAATGCTAGGTTGCATTCTGAGCTCTGTTATCTCTTACCCTCACCTTGAAACAAGGCTACAAATAAAAATGTTCCAGCTCCACCAGTGTGTGCCCTGTTTGTTATTGTGCCAATGCTGCACTGAACAATGTGTGCAGATTTGTTGGCCAGACTGTTCTAAATTGAGCTTGCATAAACGAAAGATTGATTTCTTGAGCTTGCTTAGTGAGCTTAGACATTGCCATCAAAAAAAAGTTATATAGTCGAAGTCACTGACAAACTAAATTAGTTCTAGGAAGTAAATGTCGAAAATCACAACATTAGGCCTACTGTAAAAGTTCAGTAGGCCATCAATAGAATTTATGGTAAGACACTTCATTACAGAAAAAATACTAAAGATCCATAAAATATTCTTACAGGCAGGCAAGTGTATTGGGAAGGAAATTCAGCCCTGGACTTATCTGCTGGTACTACCCAAAAATATTACGTCCATTTTACTGCTTCAATAAAAAGACATGAAATGGTATTACAAAAGAAACATTTGGTGAATTTGGTGACATGTTTGATTTATCACTGAAGTTCTGGATCACATCTAAGCTTACAGACCATCCATGGAGATGCCATAGATTAGGGTGTGATGGATGGTTGTTGTGCAGAGGTTTGTTATCAGAGAGCAGGAGGGTAAATAATCAGGCCTGGGAGGATGTGGGGTCTCTGATCTACGGTAGCCCCAAAAGTCCATGCAGAGTACTTTCCGGACCATAATCGGTTTGCTCAGCTGGGACCAGGTTTGTTGTGTTTCAGCCTGTAGTCTGTGGAGAGTGAGAACTCTAAACCAGAACTATGGTAGAGGAGCTTAGAGCGACATTGAGGAAAACCAAGGAAAATTGCATGGAAACCGTATTTGAAAGTAATTAAGGTACCTTTGATTGCCTCATGGTGGGCATTTTCAGGGTTGATGGATTAATTAAATGTCACTTGGCAAGATTAATCAAGTAGTCTGTACCCCAAATATATAAAAAAAAAACTTGCAGCCTATACAGCAGTCAAATAGGCCATGTGATTAAATGTCAGACCTCAGTTTATGCTACTCACAGTGTGATCAAACACATGAGGTTGACACCATGGATTCAACCATGAACATTAACGCTAACTGGGAGAGCTAGGAGAGCTGGGAGAGCTGGGAGAGATAGGAGGGAGAGATGGGAGAGCTGGGAGAGATGGGAGAGATGGGAAGGAGAGATGGGAGAGAAGGTAGAGCTAGGAGATATGGGAGAGATGGGAGAGCTGGGAGAGATGGGAGAGATGGGAGAGATGGGAGAGCTGGGAGAGCTGGGAGGGAGAGATGGGAGAGATGGTAGAGCTAGGAGAGATGGGAGAGCTGGGAGAGCTGGGAGAGATGGTAGAGCTAGGGGAGATGGGAGAGCTGGGAGAGATGGGAGAGCTGGGAGAGATGGGAGAGAAGGTAGAGCTAGGAGAGATGGGAGAGATGGGAGAGATGTCAGCGATGGGAGAGAGGACCAGGCGCTGAGCTGATGGGTCAGCCAGGATGAACAGCGACGACTTCTGGAGGTGGAGAAAGGCGTCTGTGTCAGCTGGTTAGAGATGCTACACTCTTAAGTGCCAAATCTTTCCATAATTACTATAAAGTGGTTATACTAATGAGGTTCAACATGAGGATGTGTGCATGCAAGAGTATGTGTGTGGGTTTGTGTGTGTCTCAGTCATGTGGTGGGACTGGGAACCAAGATCTGTTACATTGGGTTCTCAGACATCACTTGTCTGGCAGTAGTCACTATGACAACGAAGACATGGGAATTTATTTTAGTTTAGAGCTCTTACAGGACACACACAGACACACACAAACAATCTAAGATCAGGGAGGTGTGTGATTTAAGAGGGGCTTCAGGTTGCATACCGGTCCAACAGGTCTACAGACTATGCCATTGCCCTGACAATGCACACCACTCTCTCCCACCTGGACAAAGGGAATACGTATGTGAGGATGCTGTTCATTGACTATAGCTCAGCATTCAACACCATCATCCCCTCCAGACTTGTCTCCAAGCTTGTGGACCTGGGACTAAGCACCTCCCTCTGCAAGTGGATCTTCAACTTCCTGACGGGGAGGCCACAGGTGGTGAGAATCGGTGAACGCACCTCATCCACTCTGATCACCAACACAGGCACCCCCCAGGGCTGTGTGCTCAGCCCTCTCCTGTTCTCCTTGTTCACGCACGACTGTGCGGCAACGCACAGCTCCAACCTCCTTGTTAAGTTTGCTGACGACACAACCATTGTGGGCCTCATCTCTGACAGTCACGAGTCAGCCTACAGAGAGGAGGTTGATACCCTGACATCATGGTGTCAGGACAATAACCTCTCTCTCAACGTCAGCAAGACTAAGGAGATGACTGTGGACCCTAGGAGGCGGCAGGAGGAGGAGCATGCACCCCTACACATCAACGGATCCGAAGTGGAAAAGGTCAGCTGCTTCAGGTTCCTCGGGGTGAACATCAGCAATGATCTCACATGGTCTGCTCACATAGACAAGGTGGTCAAAGCGGCCCGGAAACGCCTCTTCTTCTTGAGGAGACTGAAGAAGTTTGGCATGGACTCAGTCCTCCTCACTAACTTCTACAGATGCACTACAGAGAGCATACTGACTGGTTGCATCACAGTGTGTGTGGTATGGGAGCTGCACAGATAGGGGCCGCAAGGCCCTACGTAGTTTGGTCCGGTCTGCTGAGTTTCATTTACATTTAGTCATTTAGCAGACGCTCTTTTCCAGAGCGACTTACAGTAAGTACAGGGACATTCCCCCGAGGCAAGTAAGGTGAAGTGCCTTGCCCAAGGACACAACGTCATTTGGCACGGCCGGGAAGCGAACTGGCAACCTTCAGATTACTAGCCCGATTCCCTAACCGGTCAGCCATCTGACTCCCCCTGAGTTCATCATCGGCAGGAAGCTCCCAGCCCTACAGGAAACATACCACACACGATGCCTCAGGAAAGCCGGCAAGATTCTAAGAGACTGTTACCACCCATCCTTCAGTCTTTTTACCCTGTTGCCTTCTGGCAGGCGATAACGAAGCATTCGGTCTCACACATGCAGACTGGACTACAGTTTTTTTCCAAGGGCCATCAGGCTTCTGAATGAACATTGATATGGACATTGATACACTGTCGACACTCACACTAGTTCAGTCAAGACACTCACATGATTGATTTCACCATTTATTCATATATAGATGAGAATAGGTTTAACTTTGGCAGAATGTATGTACATTGGGAAGCTCTCCCTGCCTTCGCTGCAACATGCATGACATGAGGCAGGGAGCAACCAGTGAAATCCCCCAACGGGGAGAAGAGACAGACAACAGAACACTAAGGTAATCGAGGATGCGTGTGCGTGCATGTGTGCGACTTTATAGCGCCGCCTATCGAGCTAAGCCTATGGGCTAAGAACACGGCAATGGGTGATATGACGCATGCTGCCCAAGTGCCATGCCTGAACTAGCTTCGCTCATTCACTTTACACACTGTCACTTCAGTTACTGGTTGCACTTCCAGTTACTGGTTGCACTTTCAGCTACTGGTTGCACAATCAACAATATTGCCCTAATCGTATCCTACTTGTCTCTAGGTTAGTATAGGTTATAAGGTTTGTATAGGATATTATGTGTATTACAGGTTTAGTATACTGTATTGTTTATTATTTTGTATATTTAGGAGGTTTATTATTTGATATGTTAGCTTATCATAGGTGTAACCTATGATAAGTACTTATATGTCATGTACTTATATGTCATGTTATGCCAGGTTGCTTTGTGTTGTCTTGTCCAAAGAATTTCAGTGCCCAGTCTGACCCTGTGTTGTTCTGTGCATCTAACAGTAAAAGACTTGAACTTGAAGTGAGGTGGGGAGACGTTCTTTCAGTCTCCTGCTCTAATCGTACTACTCTAGGCCAATTGCTGTCAATTCCTAAGTATAATATACATAATAGTGACCCAAAATCAGATGTCTTATTCATATGTGTTTTAAGTGATCAGTGTGAGCAGTTTACTCAAATCATAGTATTTAATTAAAAGCCCTGTTGATAGATACATAAATACAAATAAACGTTTTAACGACAAATTGCAATGGCTGCGGGCGTCCCCGCAGTACATATGCCGCCATCAAAGCGCCGAGCTGCAGTTGTCCTTAAAGTGCGCACTTGACGCGTAACGGGAGGGGGCACCAGCAGTGCAGGGAAAACACCGGAGAGTGAATCACGGACCTTCAAACTTTTCATTGAGTAAGTGCTGCAGCGCTGAAAGACAGAGAAAGAGACGGTGAACATGATAGAAGGGAAATTTATTTCAGATTTGTGGCTCACTAACTTGCTCTCGAGCAGATAGTTTTGGAGCATGAAGCACACACTGTGAAACCACAATATACACTCTACTTTTATCACTTAAAATATGACTTAATATTTACCAAAATCAAGATAGATACAGAATATTGGACGAAGAAAGCGCTGAGGACATGAGTTCAGTAGACTGCTGGCGGTCTACTGGTCCGTTTGAGGTTTAGATCACAGGGGCATAGTGCCACCTGCTGTGTTACGTCACCACCCCAGTGTCCAATCAACCCTGGGCCGATAGAAGACCGTATCGCAGGCGCTGTTGGCAGATCCAGCGGTGAATCAAATCATCGCTCAAGCGCAAGTGTTGGGAGTTTTCTGTTGCGCTTCCGTTTGTTGCGCTACTCGTTTTCCAGAAGGAATTTTTTTTTAATTCTGCGCAGGCATTTAGGGTACAGTAGAAGGTGTGTATAGTCGGGATATCTTCTTGGAAGTGGATTCACCAGATCAACGGAGCTGAGTTTTTGATGTTTCTACAAAATACTGTTTGACGTCTTCTTTGACTATTTAATTTCAGCTTTTACTCAAAAAGGGTAAGGGGAATTTGTATTTTATTTAATCAACGTTTTTATTATTTCCCTGTTGTAGTCCACGCTATTTAAATCTATTCAATATTTTTTATTTTGAACATAAATGCAATGAGCACTTACATAATTAAAAAAGGTTAACTCATTGAACACTAAATTGTATCACATTTTGTATTGTATTCTGTCTTGATAAATTGAATAAGATTCACATTTTCGTAGAAGACTTGGTTATAATAGTGCGTTTTCTCATCTAAAGGTATGGACATTAATCTGCAATGATGTAACTTAAGTTCTGAAAAACATATTTGCACACAGAACCGTTGTCTCTGTTCGACCAGCATCCCTTCAATTGAGAAATCTCTCGCCTCTCGTCGTAGTTGGATAGACCTCTGGTGAACTCGCACGGTAATATAATGACTAAAAGTCACTATAAGATTCAACTGCTATTTCATAGATTATTGGATAATTCTGTTGCTTCTATATTCTATTACTTTGTGTCAAGCTGCAATTTGATTTATAGGCTATTGTCAGCGTCCAATTTAACGATTTATTTTATTAGCACACACATAATCGCCATATGCAAATAATCTCGTCTTTGTTTGGATGACAGTACTGATTTATCCCATCTGCGTTGCATGAGCTGGACAATGATACTGATGGCTGTAATGAGTGGTCACCACTAAGCCTCCTGGGAGGGGAACAAGAGATGGATAGAACAGGAGATATGGGCTGACATTGTTATGTCATTTGAACCCACATCACCCAGGGCATTAGTAGTCAAATGATGGTACACCAGTAAACTCGAATTTCCCTGTGGGGATGAATAAAGCATCTTCTATTTTTCTATTCTAAAATATCTCCTCATCTATTGCAACAGATAAATCACCCTCTTGTGCTGTTGTGAAGACGTCACACTTCTGAGATCAACTGATACATTGTATTGTGCTGAAGATTTAAAAAAGCTACACAATGGTAGGCTACAGCATGTCTTGGATGTGTGCAGTGTAGTATGAAATATCTCACACTACTGTAGATTTCACCTCCAACTGAGGAAAGGCTGGCCTCAGCCCATATTCACCTGTCCTCTTCTGACAGCCCCATATGCAGGGCCTATTCAGATCTCCAGAACAGAACTTCCCCAGCTCACCCTCACTGCAATTCACAATGCCTCTTAATTCCTACAGACATTTTTTCAAACCCAGGGAGGCATCAACTAAATGTGTTCCGTGTTTAAATCCAGGTTATCAGTGGTGTTCTCTGACAGCCGGGTGACTTGCCACCTGAGGCAAAGTGGCAAAGTCAGACTTGGATAATAGATCCCTACATACAGTTCACAGAAAGTGTGAGGTATTCAAATGTAAACATGCTTCACCCTGGAACATTTTTCTCCACCTCATCTCTCTCTTATCTGTCTATCTGTCCCTATCTCTCTCTGTCTCTCTCTCTCTCTGTCTCTCTCTCTCTGTCTCTCTCTCTCTCTCTCTCTCTCTCTCTCTCTCTCTCTCTCTCTCTCTCTCTCTCTCTCTCTCTCTCTCTCTCTCTCCCTCCTTCTCTCTCTCTCTATCCACCTGTCTCGTTCTTTCTCCCTTTCTCCCTTTTACCCAGACTCACTCTCTTACCTCCTCCCCTTCTTTCTTGCTCTCTGTCTGTCTGTCTTCAGTTTAAATACTCCTGTTTATACATGGAAAGGTGTGAGAAATGGGACCGATCTGGCATGTGTTCAGTTACTGTAATAACAGACTTGCACTTCAGTCTGTTTCACTCTGTCTCAACACTTCTTATACTTTTCATCAGTACATGATCAACTGTAAATACACTGTAGATAAATGTTCAAAAGAAAACAATATAATAACCACTTAAAACAGCTAATATAGATGTATTGGAAATTGTGCTTTTACTTGACCCAGAATCTTGGTTTGTTGATCAAGTTAGGCTTGTTTTTATTGTGCCTTTATGCACTTGTTGGTGTGTGTGTGTGTGTGTGTATGAATTGGAAGGAGAGAGAGAGAAGAGATCAAGAGAGAGAGAGACATTATCTTTCACAAGGTACACAAGGAAACTTTTACATAGTGTCCAATCAGGACTATTTTCTCTATATTGAATTGTAACTGGAGCAGCTATTGGCAGATATACTTCTAGACAACAAATAGGATCCTGGTAATAGTCCACAGAAGCAAATGAGCTGCACCATATTTAGTCTTAACCATTCATGTTCCATACTTTCATCTTTCCAAATATGGCTTTCTTCTTCCCAAACCCCATTTGAAACAAATGAACTTGAAGTGATCACACAAGAACCAGTTTGAGAGTTACAACTCCAAGAGTTGTGCAACACATTCATTTAGTTATGGTTTGATCATTTTAGGAACACCGACAGGCACTTAGAATTTCCTTAAAAAAGTGAAAGGTTGCTACTTGAGTTTATGGTATGGTGGCTGAGCGGTTAGGGAGTCGGGCTATTAATCGGAAGGTTGTTGGTTCGATTCCCGGCCGTGCCAAATGATGTTGTGTCCTTGGGCAAGGCACTTCACCCTACTTGTCTCAGGGAGAATGTCCCTGTACTTACTGTAAGTCGCTCTGGATAAGAGCGTCTGCTAAATGACTAAATGTAATGTAAATGTAAATGTAATAAAGGAGCTTGTTCATGGCTTATCAAGGGCACACACCTAGTTAGGTGTCATAAAACTACAGGTGGCATCTCTGCCAAATGGAGTTGAATCAACATTCACTGTATCAAGCTTGACCCAAATCCTTTCTACCAACTGTAAACTACTTTTAAACTACTATTAAAATACATTCATTGTACATAAGCCCAAAATTTATTTCACAATATTTAAAAAGATCTGCAGTATATTTATATATTATATAATTATACATTTGCAGTATAGAATTTGAGCATATGCTTTCTTAAACTGACAACCTAAGACTGTTAAAGACCGATTCTAGAGGTGTGAATATATATATATATATATATAGAGAGAGAGAGAGAGAGTGAGAAAGCGAGAGAGAAAGAAAGAGAGAAATAAATATATAGACTGTATATCATTATATATGTCTATATATCTATGGAGAGACTCAGTTTCAACTAGATGAGTTCCTAAGAGTCTCACTAGCCTATAGGAACTCTCCTGCCTGCATCCAAAGAGGAAAGCCGCTTTAGTGCACGTCTGGAAAGCTAAACATGCTGCTTTAGTAATCCTCTCAGAATGTCACTGTTGCTTAGGGGGATATCTGACCACTTCCAATGGTATGCTTTAGGTATAGTATGGACACCTAGCATTCAATACCTATTGCTTGTACACAGACGAAGTCCAGAGCCCAACTCTTTGTGAATTTCAATGAGAACTACTTCTCTTTATCAGAATACGCTAAAGCAGGGATTGGATTTATGCAACGTTTAGGTTTATGTGCCAAATATTACTGTAACCAGCGGGTGGGAGACTAGTTTCCTGTTGACTGGGTGGACGTGGGCTTACTAACTAACTGAAAGGTGGTGCCTTCTTCATCGCACAGATAATTATGAATGAAGATAATGCCATACAGAGAGCATGTGTGTGCATCCCTTCCTCTGTTCATTTGTCTGTGTGACGATGTGTCTGTGTGTGTGAGAAAGAGGGGAAATGAAAGAGATTGTAAAAATTGATCTTGCCTTCATGCTGAATAATGCTGCTAAGGGACTGACCTCTTTATCTGGAGTTTGGTACTTTCTGATGGAACTGCGGTCTTGGTTTTGAACTCAATTAGAGAAAATGTAGATTATGGAAAGAAATCGCAATCAGTCATTGGCTTTTGCTCACAGCAGACCCAGATCTTAGCATTCAAGGAGGCGTTTAATTGCACTTTTCTGGTCGCCCTGGATGAGAAATTCAGATGTGCTGGACATTCTAATTTGGCTGCATTCACTGTGTGCTCCATCTCCATTAAAGCAGGGGAGTTCTGTGTGTGTAGACTTGCTGTGAGCCCAGGGCTGTTAAACACAGACATACTCCATTTATGTAGGTAGGTGCTCACGTTGTCAGGTGTTTAACGAGTCAATTCCCCTAAAAGAGGTTGATTGGTAAAAGCATGTGGGAGCCATTTTTGTCATCCTAGCACGTTTCTGCTGTTTGTGAGACATGAATAGGTCCCTTGAAGGCACAGTTGTGAGACTTCAAATAGAGAGAAGCTTACCTCATACCATAGCTTATAATGAGCCTGTATTTTTCATATTTGAAATGGTTTATTGTGTTAGATCATAAATCACTGTGACATGACGCGTTTTGTTAAGATGACATTTCTGTAACAGGATGTTCCTGTTGTGTTTATCTTGGGAGGCAACTGTTGCATCAAACAGCAACATAGCAACCATGGCTAAGTGATACACCTATGTGCTGTACACCCCGGCTGCTTCAAGTGCCTCTGCACTTGAGTGACCTGTTAGTTAGTACACCAGGTTATGAAGATTGTGAAAGAAACAGCAGCTTTGGTAGAAATGCCATCGTAGGGCACAGCATGATGAAAGGGGAACCTTTGAACAGGTAAGTAGAAAGTAAGGAATATGATATTGCCTCGAGGATCTGAAGAGAAACTCGTCAAACTCAAGTTTTTGGCCTTTTAAGCTGAACAGAGTCGATAGTGTTTGCAGGGTTTGCTGTTTTTACTGCAGGGTTGAATTCCATCAAGTGAGTTCAGTGAGTTATGGATTTACAGTACATCCACTGTTTCTGTTTCTCCTACTTTATCCTGGGTTACGTAGGCTAAGACAATATGGTCTGCAATCCTTTAAGCTTTACTTTGTACTTCTGGATTGAGTTGTTTCAATTTATGGCAGTTTTGATATTTTGGGACTGAAATTGCGCTGTAAAAATCCCATGCCATGTATAGACGTACACAGTGGTAGGCACTAGATTAACAAGGCCAAGGCAGATGACACCAGCCCTTATGAGGGTGAAAACTGCGGTTGAGGCAAGGCAATAAACACATTCACCAATACTACACTGGTTCTTCTGACCTTGAACTAGACATTGTGGGAGCAGCCCATTATACAGACAGTACAGCATCACCAAGGGTCAGGCATTTCAACTGTTAACCCAATATTTTCAAATACTACAATGCAGGAGGGATAATTGGTTTTATCCAGCTCTGTTGTTTCTCCTTCACTCGAGTCGTCCTCCCCTGCCAAGCTGGATCAGGGTTCAGGGTTCTGAATCAATTACTGTCTCCCTAGGGAACATGTTTCTTGACCATGCGGCTCTGATAGTTCCAGATGTAATTAGTGCCGTAGCTAAGAGATGGCTATCATAACACCAAGCATGTCCACATTTCGAAAACAGAGATACTGGTGGAGGTTTCTCCTGACCAACTGTAAGAGTTCAAGGTAATGTTATTGCTGTTTGCTGTCTTTGTCTCGGTGACTTGTACTTTGAAACCATGTTGTCGGAGTATATGTCAATGCAGGTCATGGTAACAGGGGGAAAAAAGGGTCTTAAAAAGGGTTTACTTTCAGGGTCACACACACACACACACACACACACAAACACACACACGCGACGCAGAGAAGCTTGGAGAGAATCTTGGCAGCACTGTGGTGCTGAGCTCAACGGTGCATAGAGTCAGGGGACACATCAATTAACGTGGTGGGGTCTGAGGTCCTTAGCTATCAGACTGCACTCCATTAACTGGGCACGCTTGACAGAGCCCAAACAACACTCCTCCAGTGTTTTGACTCTGCACAATCATCCACTGAGCTTCTTCTGCTGTATAGCACACACACACACACACACACACACATGCCCACACCAGCGCAGTAAGGCGCTACCTCACAAAAATCCCACTCTTTTTTTTTCTTCAGTTCATATTACTGAACGCACGTTGTTGGAAATGAGGGCATTATTGTGGAATTGATTGCCTTAAACTAATTTCGCACCTGTAATCACAATTTACGGAACATGCTCAGGCAACTTAATATGTTTTTTTATTTCAAAAAGTTGTGCACATTTAACAGAAAAAATGTGCCATTTCATTTGTCTTAATGTGTTTCCATCTTAAAAGCAACTGCTTCTCCTTCATATAATCAGAGTGATTGAGGGGGAAAGGGGCCGGCTTCATTTCATTTTCTATTGTTAATTCGGCATCTGATCAGCATGAACCTGCCAATGTGTTTGGCACTGAAAATGGTAGGGAAAGAAAAATAATTAAGCGTGGCTCATAAATTCTCTGATTGGAAGGCCAGCTTGTGTCTGAAACGACAGTACATTCAATAGAGCGCTGTTACCGATATTAGCTTTGATATTCTGAATCAAGGACTATTGTTTTTGTACATACTGTCTGCATTCCACTGACAGCGGGCAATGTGTCTGTTTTGTTACCAGAGCTGGTGGAGTGCATTTTTATACAAACATCTTCATATCTAACATTTTCAAATATGCATATAAAATGTGTTTGCACTTGCTTGAGTAGGCTGCAAGTGCATGAGAGAGTGAGGGAGAGAGAGAAATGAAATAGAGGTAGAGAGGAGATAGGGAGACAGTGAACGACAGAGAAAGACAAAGAAAAGCAAAAAATTAATAGGGGAACAGAGAGAAGATAACAGAAACAAACTAAACTCATATGAATGTGCTTTCTATTTCAAACAACAGGTTCAAAATGTGTCCCTCAAAGTCCATATTATCCAGAGCCGTGCATGCAGTTGAAACTCATGAGAGAAGTTCGTTTTTTATTAAAGCATAGCCCCGCAAACCAAGTTCATTTAACTGGCCATCTCTTTATCTGATCTGTCCATCTCTATGGTTGACCCTGAATGACACGCTATCCACAGCAAGGGGTCTGGGGAATATGACTGTCTGGCAATTTTATGACTTCAGAATATTGCAAAGATCCAATAAACATTTTATCAGATTCTTTGTTCCGATAATGTTGGTCTTTAGCATCCCATACGAGTTAACTGTAGATTCAAAAAGGTTATTTGCATTTCAGATTTCCAGGGGATGCTTTCATGAATCATAAATCACCTTTTTTGGTGATTTCATGGCTGTAAATCTGGAAATGTAAATACCTTCCAACACGTGATGCATTTCAAAATATCATTTGAATTCAAACCAGATGTCTTTGTTTTACAACGACAATAACCCTGCATAGCTCTGCAACAGGCTTTGTCACCAATGGCAACCACTACACAGTCTGATATGGATGTGTGTGTTTGTGTGTGTGTACTCCTGTTCATTCCTCTAGTTTCTGGTTACAATGAACCAATCAGATGAACTTGTGACTTTGGGATGCCTGAGTGCTGGACTGTACTCCAATGAGAGATGACTTGACACCTGGGAGAACCCTTACACCACTGGTGAGTCACCCTATTCACCCTCACACCACTGGTGAGTCACCCTATTCACCCTCAAACCACTGGTGAGAACCCAACATTCATGAGATGCTTGAGACATCCTACCAGCAGTACTTGAAATGGCCTCACATGTAGTTCACGCCTTAGAACCTCACATGATTTATTTTATAATTTATTATTAAAAGTCATTTTGAAAGTAAACAACCTTTGTTGTCTGGTAGAGAGCAGTATTAGGATGACAGATACCACTGATAAGAGAAGCTCTGTCTGGACAGCCAGAGCTACCCAGCCTTTAGTTTACAGACCACGCTTCACTACCTCGGAATTGGAATCAGCGTTGATTTTGTTCCCTATCAAACCATCAAAAGGCACATTGTACAGAAATAAGCTTTGATGCCTTTAAAAAAAAAAAGAAATCCTGCTCAGTTGGACTGCATCCAGTGAAAGTGACTGATGCTGGAATGTGACAGTGAAAGACAGTGAAAACATAAAGGGGTTTTATTCTCACAGTCCATGACTCCTGTAGGGTGTTCTTTTGGTGTGTGTGGGTATATGTGTGTGTTTGTTGGTTTGTTTACATCTGATAGGGAGTGAGGCCACCTGGTAAAAGAAAGAGCAGAATATTGCTAATGGAATGCAATTTCGCTATGTCTCTAAAATAGCAATCAGAGATATTGTGGGATCAATGGCTATTGTGTCTGGTCCTCAGCTAGAAGGCCAAACAAATAGAACAACAACCAACCAAAACAAAAGTTCTGTTCAAAGACGTCTATGTACTCTCCTGTTTGTTTCCTCAGATTGCCACAGTACGATGCCTCCATGGCTGTGGTCAGGTTGTGATGTTTGCTAGATCATTATGTAGCTGGGGTTGCAGGGTAGTGAGGGGCTCACTGCTGGGCTCTGATCTGCAGTCCAGGCTTCATTCAGCTGCTGAGCACAGCAAGGTGGGAAGTCTGTTCATCGTAGCATCTCCTACACATACCTGAGCTGAGAGGGCCATACGAGGTGGGAGATCTTTGACTAGCTACCCTTTCCTGAATGGGACAGACTGTACTGTGTGTCCTGGTGAAGATCACCCATGATTAAATTGTTTAGGGCAGTCGCTGATATGGTCGCTCTGTATTGTCCGAGAAATCTGTTTGCCTGTTAAACGCAGTTTTGAAATAGCCTCCAGTACCTGTCTCATAGAAGCCTTTCCTGTCCTTCAGCACTCTGGATGAACGGATTTTAATGGATGATTATATCACAGATGAACACACCTGAGCGCTTTTGTTAGAGTACAATGACACTAATTGATGCACAATTAATGGCTTATTGTCATGGTGATTCCACTGCTCTCTGTTGATTTTTCTGTGTTGATTCTTCTAATGGATTTCACTCTGGCTTTGTAATAGGATGACAACCCCCCCCACTGCACTGTGATACTCATCCCCAAGCATGGCAGTGTGTGTGAATGTGTGTGTACCTACAACTGTAGTTTCTGATTAGTGGAACATTTGCATAGTGCCCACATGGATAGTCAGGTGGAACTGAACTTGACAAAATGCGTATTTAGACGAAAAAAACTTCAACTTTATAAACTAGATTGGACCACATACTCTTACTATATACTATAGAGACTGTGAACGTTTTGGCTCACTCTCTTTATTCATAAACTACTCTCCATAAGTTCTGCTCTCTCCTTTCCACATTATATTCATTACACTTGAATGTGCTTCCGTAGGGGAGAGGACTCAACAGAACAGTCAACCAGCCAATTCACCTTTGCTCCTTCTGAGAAATCTTTCTAGTGAATCCATGAATTTATAAGCACACCATTTGTCCATGTGATGGGTTCAAATCCCATGACTGTACAACATAGACGGGCAGACAGACAAACACACACACTGGCTACAAGTAAACATATTCAACATATTAACCATGAATATAACCAGGTATCCTCAGTGAGAATACAACTGTGGAATGAATTTTCATTTCTTCATCAGAATCAGAATGTTCCAGACTCCCCTCAGCCCTTTTGCCTCCCTAGTGAGAAGGAAATAGCCCCTTCCCACATATCTTCTGGGCACAGACACAGATAGGAAGCATAAAGAATCTCCCTGGAGTGGAAGAAATTAACATACAAATTAACTATCCCATCCCTCTTTTGTGATTATAGAATTCTAATTTTCAGAAAAAGTTATAATTTTTATTTTTTCTCCCTCCCACCTGCATATCATCATTCATTTAACAAAGCAAAAAAAGAAAGACACAATTTGATGTGCTGTGTGCCAGCAGGCTACAACTTAAACAACAAACAAAAGGATCAGAATGTGACATTCATTTTAATTGACATAACATAAAACAAAGCAGTATTCAAATGTCACCTACAGCATTTAATGTAATATGGGTCCTGAGTGGCAGGTTTTCGGAGGCAGATATTTTTAGGACCTGTTTGTCTTGGCTGTCCCCGCAGTCTCCGTTCAACCTGATGTGTGGTGGCCTTCAGACAGAAGACTGGCCTGTCACGGCCAAGAGATGTGACATCATAAAGTCAAGCATCCTTCAGTCAGAGGGAGGAGATCTTCTCTGTACTAGAAAGAATGGAATTGACACATTTGAATGGAAATAGGGCTGCATCTAAGAGTCCCACTTGCTCATAAACATTCACATTGCTGGTAAAAGGACTTTTAATCATTATTTTCCATATACACAACAGTCTATGGTGGAGTGGAAGACCATTCTACATACAATGTACTTCATCCCGTTTGTCTTCCATTCCTACCTTAACTCACATTCCTCTCTGTCCGCACGTGTCTCTCTCCCTCTCTCTATCCCACCTCCCTCTCCCGCTCTCTTTCCCTCAATGACCTCTTTCACACACTTACCTTCATGCCTTCTGTCACATGCATCATGCCGACCCCCACACACATGCACAGACGTGCACACACGCACACACACACACAGTGACATCTGTGTTTGCTCTTTGTCCAGAATCTTTGTCTATTTAATCATGTTGCCGTCGGCTTGCATGTAGAAAAGAATTCAGACGAAACAGACTCTGTACCCACGCATTTAATACTGCTCACGTACACACAGCCCTGCAGTCAACACACATCCTGTTACAGCTAACAAGTGATCGACGAATATCGTTACAGCACGCCTTTGAGCTTCAAAGATCAAACCATTTTGTTTGACCCCAGGCGGAATGACATCCAGCCATCCATCCAGATAGACAGACAGACAGGATTCTAACGGCCAGGGCAGGATGGTAACATTGTGCCTCTGTTCCCACTGCACAGGGGGAAAGTGTCAGAGGTGTACGGTCCCTGCCCTGGCACGGCTCCCAGCCAAATGAGAAAGGAGTCACTGGTAGATGTCCAACATAAATTACAGGAGCTGTTAGATGTTGAAGCTTCGGCACGTCAGCAGAAACTAGTTTGAACTTCGTCCATTAATTTACTTTCTATTAGTTTGCCTTTCTGCCTTCATCTTTACACACACGCACGTCACACATGCACAGCATACGCACACACACACACACACACACACACACACACACACACACACACACACACACACACACAGATCGAAACACTGTGGTGGGGAAGCAGTGTTAATAGGAATTAATATTATCCTCTATCCACACACATACCTGCACACACGCGCACACACACACACAGGAATGCAAACTCCACCCCTTGTGAATAGTCAGTATTGATTCCTGTCCAAGTCAGTGTGCTCCTGTCTCTCCCGAGAATGGGGAGTTTGTCTTTGATCAAATTTTCATGACACCTATTTCTCATTATGCATTCCTTACGAGGGAAACCAGGCATGATGTCAAGATAACAGACGCCTGGACTCTGATTCACAACCTTGTCACATGATAGGTATCACTGCACAGATACTGATCACAGCTGCAGATGTAAACGATAACTCTGCGCCAGTTACAAAGATGGAGTTAAAGTCCTATTTTGTAGGGTTGGGATTTACTTGAACTGAGAAATGTGTCTTGCTCACAGCTTAAATGTTTTATGCCATACTTTTTGTTGAAGTGTCCTGGTGTTTCCTTTGTTGTCCCAGTGATGACATCAAGATCTGTCCCTCCGTCTCGGAGTCTATCAACTGGGATACACAGTGTCCACCGGGGAGGACTTGACGTTCTGATGTCAAGCTATTCGTTTCAAGGGCTTCTATTTCGCAAATTAAGAAAGGGTAGAAGGAGAAATGGTTGCCTATAGCAACGCTTTCTGGTTCTTAAGTGTCAACTAGCCTTCTGGGAGCCCCTGGATCTCTTCTCCACGTCCTTGTTCGCATGTGAATCCATGCCGAGAAGGAGCAGCAACTAAGAGAGGACATTCTGAAGACAGATTTGATGATTCTGGCTTTAATTAGTATAGCCTGTATTAGTGATGTCATCTATTCTTTACAGGCTATGCTAATCTATGCCAGAATCAGCAATGCAATGGGACCACAGGACTCAACAACCAGCTCTGTTTTAGTGGGGCATTCATTTGATCAATGTTTTACGCATCAATGACTATACACATGAGATGGTGAGACAGGCAGACATGCAAGCAGGTAGGTAGGTATGGAGTTTTCCGTTTACAAGTCTAACCTTTCAAAGTGTGTACACTGGGTCATCCAAGACTGTGTTCTCTCTGGGTGTCCCAGCCCACTCTGAAGATCTGAATGTCAGATTTAATTCCACGGCCCCCATCCCCCCCCCAGGGAGGGAAGCTATCTCACAGGGAGCCCAGACAGCCAGGAGACACACCTCAGTCTGCTCTCAGGTGGAGCATCAGACCAAAACAACCGCTTTTAATAAACAATTGGAGAAGCCAGGATGCTCTCTAGCTGAGACTCATAAGCCCCGAATGCTAGCAGTGGACCATGATGAAGGCGACTTGGTCTGCGCTGGGCTAGCTTTTTTCCTTTGTGGTTTTGACACACAGTAAGCGTTTTAAATTACACGAGGTTATTAAAACTCCTCAATGATCCATATACTGCATGCCTTATGGTGACGTTGTCGCTCAGTGAAATGTGTGCTTCCAGAACACCTCTCGAATGAGACACCCTGGTCCAGTCCAAATAAGGTGCCTGGTTCTGGAGTCCAGGCCTGACCCGTCCAGGCTCTCTTATCACACTCATCTCGGTTTCATTGTTTTGCGTCGTAGCCAGAGGTAGAACAAATAAACTCAAACACTGCATGAATGACTCCGATTTCATCCAGGCATACTAATGGACCCAAACCACATTTCTCCTTCTCGCTGTTCTTCATGGTCCCGTCAACCTGAGGTGTTACATGGAGTCACAGGCTCGCAGACTGTTCCTTCTCCAGCCATCTCCAGCTGTGTGGCTGTGTTGTATTGTCATGGTAATGGCGTCCCTGTGCCGTCTGATCTGGCTCTCTGATGCTGGACCATGGGGATGTTTGATTGGCTGATTGGGGGGTCTGTGAGGCTTCCATTTGACAAGCCTCGACTCTGATTGGAACATCACTGCAGGGAGGAGAGAGCAGAAGCCATTACATCTGAAGAGCTGGATATTTATAGGAGGATGAGTTCTATTGACGACTAGGCTTCATGATTTGTACCGTCGATGCTTTGCTGGTTAGAACTGGAACCCATCCTGCAGCTCCTGTCTGGATGTTCATGCATCACAGGTCTAAAGTTCTCCCTCAGGTTTTGGAAAGAGGATATCTGTCTGAGCAATGCTTTATAGTTATTACCCCTCTCCAACAGTCACATTTTTCAAATTTGTAATTCAGTTTTATTCAATGATTGATAACTGATTCTAATGTGTTTCTGTTATTATAAATGAGATGATTTCATAGTCATAATGGGGTTGAAATACCAACATAGAAATATTCATTAACAGTTATACAGTTGTAATAGTCTTAATGTTGATTGTTCTGATACTGAGAAGTACCAAATCCAGCTATCAGACAGGCACAGTGTGAGGGTGTTTATCCATAAAAATGTGCCATTAAACTTAAGGATACAATGAGGGGGTCTCTTGCTGGTGCCATAATAATTTCCCCTCATTGAGATGTTTTCCATCACTCTAGTATCAGACACACACACACACACACACACACAAACACAGACACACACACGGTCCATCTCATAATTGACCACTGCCAGGATGGAAAGCCTGTCTGTTCTGTCCTTTTACCATGATTTCCATATCCATCATGGAGTTACGTGTCAGACCACTACAAAAGGACTGTCAGGTCCATATGCTATTATATGAACAGGCAGGTGTGGGTGTAAGCAGGAGGGTTCTGACTTGAAGTTGTGTTAGCTCCCTGAATTGAAGGCTAAGCTTCATCTTAGGGGAATCATAAATAGGGCTAAACAGCATTTCTTTACTCACAGCTGTGGAATCTAGGATCTAGATGAGATGTTAACGCCTTGCTTTTCGCAAAACGTGAGTGGAAACAACCATGTGAAAATAGTTTCTATATTTCATCAAATACAACCTGAAAACCCCAAAATACAGGTGTACAGGCGAGTTGGGATTCAAATCCCATCAGTCACAAGTTCTAGAGACATGATGGAATGTGACCTTAGTTTCAATGCCCTAGGGAACACCATGGTGTCTGCTCTGTGTCTGCCCTGTACTGCAAGAAGACTGGGTCCTCCACAGATAATCACATTCAGATTGGATCCTTCTCTTGTCGGTGTTAGGTATTATACTCTATTATAGATGTAGTCCCTGTTCCCCCTCTTTTACATTTGCTCAGTGCTTCCATCATGGTAGAGGAGCACGAGCGAGAGAGAGAGAGAGAGAGAGAGACAGAGAGAGAGAGAGAGAGACAGAGAGAGAGAGAGAGAGAGAGAGAGAGAGACAGAGAGAGAGAGAGCGGCACACACTTGCTTCCTGCATCACACACTCACACATGGATACTCACACACTCATACACAGACACTTGGTACACACACGCGCATACACGCTCACACTCACTCACACACATGCATTCATACACACACAGCCACCCGCACACGCTCATGCACACACTGATGTAGTAAACATACACTGTCGCACGTGCACACACTCCCACGTACACACATTCGCACACGCACTGTTCTTCTCCAATTTGAAAGGAAGTCTCCTGTGCCATGTTGTCCTTTTGACGACGAGCCACCAAGCATTCAGACAACAGCAGCCACAAGGTCATCTTCCCTGATCAGCAGTGTCACTGATAACAGTCCTTTTTTGACCAACGAGCTGGAAAATCTCAAACAACCCTAAAGCCTTCTATCTTTCTAATTTCCCTTCCACTTTAAGTACACAAAGGAAAGGTCCCATCTGGAACGGCTTTCAGCCTCAGAGCTCTGCTATGCAAATGCTGAAGCGACTGATGGTGGGCATTGTGTGGCCGTCAGCTCGGCCTGTCCGCCTCAGACACAGACTGGGGACGGGGTCAACACCCTCCTCCCTGAGGAGGATACTCCTCGCCAACACAAACTGCTGTGCTTGATAGAATCATGACAACGTTTAAAGCCACAATCCAGAGCTTTGTTTCGGTTCAGTGGGGGTCCCTCATCTGCTTATGACTGAATCACTAAAAGAACTTTGTCTCCAAAGCCACAATGTGACTTTTTATAATGGCCCACTGACAGTCCTCGTAACTGGGTCAATAGCATGGTAAACGGCAGTGTAGACACAGTCCTTGTCTATGGACAAGACTTCTTTATAACGGCAATAGTAGATAATGGTTCCGGTATTGCTTGCTTAAGATAGATTACTGTTCAGTTAATTTACGAAGTATATGGAATGACAGACAGGATACAGCAGGCTAGTGGCTATGACTCACTCTCACTAGAGCAAGCGCCAGTGAAAGTTATCTAGACTAGGATGTCCTGTTTACAGGAGGGTTACCGTAACACATCTCCTGTCGCATGGCTGCCACGAACAGCTCAGCAGACAGATCGAAACCATTCATGAGCCCCTGGGTCCTGGGGGCCTGCTTCTGGAAACTCCAGCCCACCACTGTCATCTCAGAGAGGGATAAAATACTACCCCAAACACCAAGCCAAACCACCAAGACCGCCTGGCTCTGCATTCACACCGACTGAGTCAAAACAGAGTCCAAGGCTTTCATTACCAAATAGACTTTTTTTTCCTTCATCTGTTAAGTGCCGGTAATGACCTTTCTTGTAGTACGTCACCGTGGCATGTGGTTTGGGTCGCTAGGTTTTGATATATAGACCAGGAGGTGGGTGATTAGCTGTGGCGGACAGAGTTAAACCCACTCAGGACGCCTGATCCATTCCAAATATTGACCAAAGTCGTTTGTGAAGGAACAAGGGTGTGACGTCTTTACCAAGAGTCAACAAAGCAGTCAAATGTTTTTTCTATAGAAAAAATACCCAAACTGACCTCATATAGCAGGTTTGGTTACAAGATGGATCCTGGAGCACTGTGTAACCCCTCCATCCAACACTATGACACCTATTTATTGGGATGCCTAAGGGTGGTCCATGTTACCTTACGACTCAGGGTTAAGCACTACACTACCATAAGTAACTTGTATTGCACCAAAATGAACATTTACTCTTTCTCACTAAAGTTCAGCTTTTTATCTAATATCAGCCGTTGGTTGACAGGTTTTGGTTGAGCTCCTACTACCTCTCAAAGTGGAATCGCCTTCTGTCTGGTTCCACACTTACAGACACACTCAGTCTTTCTGTCTGGTTCCACACTTACAGACACACTCAGTCTTTCTGTCTGGTTCCACACTTACAGACACACTCAGTCTTTCTGTCTGGATACACACGTACAGACACAGTGCCAAACATCCTGTCTTATCCTTCTCTTGCTGCCCTGGTGTTGAGGTCTTCAGAGATAGTTCCTTGTTTTTCTCTTCTTATCTGACTCTCCTCCGTCCTGTTCTCCTCTGTTTAGCAGTAACAAGATGGCAGACACCTCCCTGTTGGGGAAGATGAGAGAATTAAATGGGCGTCTCCCTGAGGACGTGGAAGTGCGTATGTTGGCTCATAATCTGTATGCAGCCCCTAGTCTCTCCTCCATTAAGGGAAAGCCTCAGAGCCCTGCATCGCTGGGGGCTCCTGGGTCTGAGTGTGCGTGTGTGTGTGTGTGTAAGTGTGTGTGAGTGCGTGTGTCGGAGTGTGTTGGTGTGTGGTGTTTATCTCTCAAATGTTGGGGGAACAGATAAATGTGTAGCCCCTGATCCTGAAGGGTCTTTCTGGGTTCTCTCAGAGCTGAGCCCTTCTCCTGGTTGCTTCTATTTAATGACAAGTCTCACGCATTGTGCTGCGGGAGTCTCAGGCAGTCTCACGCATTGTGCTGCGGGAGTTTCAGCCCTCTCTGGATGGAGGTCAAGTTCGCAAAACATCTCTCTATTCAGACTGGATAACATTAATTGTCTCTCAGTCTGCGGTAAAAGTATTGTTTTGTTCAGTGGGCCTCTATAACATCTATTTACTGTAATTATTTCTCTCACACTGTTGGCTACTGCATAGAGGCTTACAGAACTGCTACTGATTTACAATCTTCACAGAAAACAGGAGGACTATCCCCACCCACGCACCCCATGCCTATCACCCCTCACTGTTTCCCCCCACCTGCAGGTGTTGCACTCGCAGCTGGCAGCTGCCAATCAAAATGATCCTGTTGATTTCTGCTCTTATGAGGGGACATTGCGTTTTGATTGGTGGACAGGTTTTCCTAAGTGTTCTGTCGTTCTCCATCCTCCAGTGTGGGACTTCTGAGTGAGGCAGTGGACAGTTACAGTCCCATTAATCAAGCCTGTCTTCCACTGTTAGTTACTGTGTCAAGGCATGGCTTTAAACACCCATACACATGGTGTGTGTGTGTGTGTGTGTGTGTATTTAGAGATGTTTTGAGCTTGCTGCATGTGTGAGTGTACTGTATAGTTAGCCCAGCTGGGTGAAACTGAACAGACATGTACTGTAGGTTTACAAGGAGCTTAAAGGAGCCTGGTGAGACGGTTTTAAAAGACTGTAAATGCATTCTTCAAGAAGAGGCCAAACCTATAAACCTACAACCAAGTAAAAATAACCGTCCAGACAATAAATGTATTTTTTGTTAAATTGTCAGTTATGACACTCACAATTGGTTAAACCTTGAAATACAGTTACAAGACAATTTACTCTTTGTTATATTTCTACTCTTCTCCCCTCTTTGACACTCACGATTTGTAAAATTATGTCTTTGACTTGAATTTGTCCACTTTGTCGCATTTACAGGCCCTTTTCCCCCTCTCCGACGTGCAGATGATTGGTTGAATTTCCACAGGAAGTGTTGAAGGATGTTAAAAGGGCTCTGTGAGATGTCACAGTGTGTGCCGTGACATCCTGAATGGATGTTCCACTTCAGGAGAGTTGTTGATGTGTCTTTATACATCAGTAAATGGGTCTGGCTGCCATATTTCATTAGAGTGAGCCTGACACGGTCCTCCCTCGCCAGCTCTCTCACCTAGTGCACCCCCTACAGTGCTGTCGGTCCCTAAGCAGTGGAGAGAGACAGCTGCCTGAGTCAGGGGGAGGTTGGGGGGTGGGAGGGTGGAGGACTGGGGGGGTTTGACAGACAATTTTTGCATATCCCACAGGTGGAGTAAAATGTCAAAGGACATAGAATGAAAAGCACAGAAACGTTCCCCAAAGTCTATGGCACTCTGTCTGAAGCTAAACGTTGAAAAAAGTCTTTGTTCGGCTACATGGGGATAAAAAACTGCAGCGTGATGCACCTGCCCAAAGCATTCATCAGACTGCTGCCAGTTCATCAGTCCTCACCAGAACATGTCTGTCTGGCTTTGTGGCCAGATGTGACACTGAAAAGTTCTCAATATTTTGCAGATAAAGTGCTAAAGGGAACTCAGCCAGTGTGTGGTTTTAGCACTGTTTATGTTCAGTGCTCAAGACTTGATATATTGGTTTTTATTGGTGAATTGTTCAACATTTCCGCCTTTTTGATGTAACATTTTTAAGAAGACATGAAATAAAATTCTGTCTGGAAATTCTCTCTTTGTATCTCTTTCTTGCACTCTTTCTCACTGTCTCTTACTTTCCTCATCTGTCTACATTTCTCGATAACAGACACAAACACACGTACACCACAATTTCTCTCTTAATTTTGCAATCAATTTCAATTCCATAGAATTGCTCAAGCATCTCATCTTGTAACATGTGGGTCTCCTCGCTTCGCCTCCTCAGTGGGCCCTGGCTGTCTCGCAGGTCTTTGAATGAGATGAGAGTGTGCTGCAGACTGTTTGAGGTTATCCACTTCCTCTGTTTGTCTGCCAACCTACGGGGAGAATGACTTCCTGGAAAGGCTGAGATAATGATTCTCAATCAAAGGAACGGAGCAAGGGAAAAAAGGAGGAACAAAAGAGTCGAATGTGTGTGATTGTGTGTGATTCCTTCTCTCCATCTGGCTCCTACTTTAGTGTGTGGTTCAGAGTTTTAAAACAAACACTTTTTGGCATGGCGTGGCCAAACTTTGACACATTCTGATTTCATGACTTCGTCTTTGATTCCAGTTTATGTTGCACCATTCCATGTCAAATGCTATGTTACGTATATACCATAGAATGAAAGTCTACCTGTCAGTTTTGGAGCCGTGTTAAATCCTCAAATTGATGTTATGTTAGAAGGTGCCTCAGGGTTCCTGGTGCTTCGCATGTCTGGACAATTAAATAATGAGCTGAAGTGAAAGTGAAGACAAATTGCAGAGGAAATCTTATTTTTCTGTTCATCTGTTCCAATCTGATGTGCAAGGGTTGTCTATAAAAATTAAATTATAGCCATAAAGTTACAAACAGCACTCCTCCAATGTTAAAGTGCTTCTCATAATTCTTCCAGACTTTGTAGATAGCATTTAAGATGCTTTTTAGAGAGGGGTTGTCATATAATGGAGCTTTAGTATAAACCAGCCTGGTTACACATTAATTATACATTTCTGCATCTTTGTTACACCTGCGAATCTTCGGTTTGTTTGTTTGTTGTTATTCCCATTATTTAGTTAGATTGAGATCCTGTTGTACCCTACTACTCTGATGTGGGATTCAAATCAAACGGATACAGTATCAGACACATCCACTTGTGTGCATGCTCCCTTCTTTGATCTGAGTGTTTTACAGGGCTATGTAACATGGCTGTATTATACAGAGGCATTAGAACTACATTTAAGTTGTGTTATGGTGCATCATTTTCATGCATAATTGAAAATATAAATCACCCACTCCTGTGATAAAACACCTCCTTTTCTTTGAAGCTGGTCGTTTTGTTGTCCACGCGTGCATATTTTATGGGACAAAGGCTTTATTATCTAGACCATATGCAAAGTAGGTAGCTGTTTGAGAGCGTCACTATGATTATACACAGGTTGAGCAAGGTGACTGAATGTTCTGTAATGCAGTTAAGTGTGAAGAGTCTTGATATTATGTTCAGAGTGAGAGTAACGCAGGCTAAAGTAGTACACTCAAGGCCCAATAGCATTATTAAAGCTTTTTATGACACACAATATTAATAAGCTACAAATAATTAATATTTAGAGCAATGGGCTTTCCATGCCTGTCTGTCATTTCGATTCTCTATGATACTGGTCTGGCTGGAACATATTATTTCAGATCGATAGACATTGATATTGGTGAACATTATTGCTATGGGTGAAAGCACATTTGACCCTCCATGATGGGGTTGTAATGGTTTTTGGCTGAAAGCCTCCGAACTTCAGATGAGACCCTGTCTAGGACACTGTCAAGGAATTTTATGAATGACAGTTGAAACACTAAACCATGATTTCTCATTCAGAGCTCTTTTTCATGTGTCATGATGCTCAGGGTCAAGGTTTGCTTTGGGAGGGAAATATCCCACAATTACTTCAAAAAGGCAGAATCAATACCAAGGACAGTTTGTATAAACTGTCAGTTTGTACTGACGTCCTGCTGACTGCTGTCTTCAGTGCAGACATGACATACTGAGTGCTCTCTATATACATGCTACAGAAGCCAGTCCACCGAAGAGGAAATTGCCATCATTATCCAGAGACCCACCAGACTGCCTGTTAATTGGAAACAACCATTGAAGTGGCTCAGTCTGACCTTTACAGCAGGATCTGAACTATCAACCTTACCTCGTCATTCAGTTAGGTCCTCTAGCGGCTATACCTGCAGTTGGACTATGAGCTGCTGCTCTTCCCTCTTCCTCCCTGGATCAGCGTCAGAAATAAAACAGTGTTCGTTCGAGGGAGCCGTGGTTGCTAGTCCCTTTTTTTCCTCATCTGTTTGGCTACACAGCCCACCTACCTACGTGCAGATGTGCACATCCTCCCTTCCTCAGACAATTGACCCGCAAAGCCAATTTCAGACCAGGGCAGAAGGCCCATTCGCCCGCAAGCCTTCATGAATGCATGCAACTGATTGGAGGAGAGAAGACGGCAGATTTGTCATATTGATGGCTGGAGCCCTGGGCTGGTTGTTACTGACGTTCTGCAGGGAGGATAGTCTCACGGCCCTGTCCCTCTCCTGGATGGATTGTAATTCATTTAAGAATTATATTCGGCCTGTTCCTGTCACAATTAAAAGTTATGCGTCTGGGACCAGCTGGCTGGAGGAGATTCAGCTTAACCTGAGCTGATGGGGACTGAGAGCGTATGAGTCTGTGTGTAAGTGCACGTGTTTGTGTGCAGGTCACATCAGGACAGAGAGGTGGGAGATGGGAATAACAATGTTCCTGAAGATATGAGGAGAATGTTAACTGTCACTTCTGTTTCAGCATCTGTAGCCAGCCTTAGTCACCGATCTGCAGTCATGCTCTCAACCTGTCTTTGTCTCTCACTGGGCTTAGAGCTGCTGTCACTTTAGCCTTGGTCAAATATGGCTGCCACAGCCTGTCAGAACTCTGAATATAGATCTGAATACATTATCCCAGTTTGGACAATAAATACAAGTTGGCAGTAGTGACTTCACTTGCATTGTGAGTCTTTGGGTAAACTATTGTAGAGAGTTTAAGGTGAAAACAAAATATCAATGTGCCATTTTATAGCAGGTAGATAAATGTCTGTCTATTGTACACTTTGAAGAGTTTATTATTCCGTATCATTTCTTATTCTACAGCACTCACAGAAAGGGTCTCACCTGCTTCACTAAGAGAGTTGATGGTGTGGCCATTTAGATTCCATCATAATAGATCTGCAATTTCTCTAAGTGGGAGAGTTTTACGTTTTGAGCCAGCAACAACACACTTTATTCCAAAGTATACTTTAACAGGATCATACTGACAAAGTGGAGCATTAAAGATGAACTGCTCTGACCTCCAATTGAGGTAATGAATGGACTTCTTAAAATTATATTTCTAAATGCCTTGGACTGTATTGATACAGATTGCCTGTATTATTCATGACTGGTGATTCATGAATGGTGACACTTGTGGCATTAGATGTTCTCTGACTGCAACTGTTGAGGTAGGCTGAGCTTCTGAAACTGAAATGGCTTTGCCTTAATGTAAGTGTCAAAAACATCAATGGAACAAAACAGATTTCAAATGTGGACACCCCACTGCTTCCGCTAATTTAATTATATGAGGAGAACTCATAGTGAAGCACAATGCCCTTCCAAAACATAATAGTTTTTTTTTATTCATGTTCGCCATACTTAGTCCCTCAGCGATGTCCTCTGTCTTTGCAGCTTGAGATTCAACACACCAGCTGGCTGTTTTCACAAACACTTTCAGCTTTTAGAAATACATGGAGAGGATTTCAAACTGCTGCCTGTTGACATTAGTCTTTTTTTCTGCTCTTTCTCTCTCACACTGTCTGAACTGGCTAATAGAGAAAGAGAAAGAGACAGAGAAAGAGAGAGGCTAAGGGAGAGAGCAAGAGAGAGAGAGACATAGAGAGAGAGCGTGAGAGAGAGAGAATGAGCAAAAGAGAGAGTAAAATCACACGAATGCGATTGCGAGTGCCTTATATTCCAACCCAAGGCATGCTGCCCCTGGTAGATAAACAGTAGAATGGGGCTGTAGACCAGTTTGTTTGGAAGGGGGAATTGAATTGCCGGTGCAGTCTGGTGTGTCTCAGAGGAAGCTAAAGAGCAGAACAGAACAGAACAGGAACAGAACCAGAAAAAGACCTTTCTCTCAATCTCTCTCTCTCTCTCTCTCTCTCTCTCTCTCTCTCTCTCTCTCTCTCTCTCTCTCTCTCTCTCTCTCAATCTTTCTCTCTCTCTCTCTCTCTCTCTCTCTCCTTTTCTCTCTGTCTCTCTAACTCTCTCCCCATAAATTTGTCTTTGCCTTTTTTAAGATGTTGGGCTATAGAAGTACTACTACCAGCTTTCTGTGTCAAAACAACAACGACACAGTTATAACAGACAGGCCTGTCTAACTATGTTAGTGGTCTTCAGAAGGTGTGTGGGTGTGTAGAAGCATGCTTGCAATGTGTGTGTGTGTCTCTCTGAGTGTGTCTATGTGTATTTTGAAAGTAGCGCTTTGATCCTTTGAAGTGAGATGGAACTTGAAGCTGTCACTCTCTCTGACACTAATCTTCATGGTGGGAAGTCAAAAAATTGAGTGATAGAGAGACAACCAAAGTTCAGACGAGTGACAGGGGGTAAGGATGGAGGTATTTAGATATCACTGACATGAAAGGAGAAACAGAGAATAAGAGGTCAGGAGAGATGGACAGAAGATTGACAGGAGCGTGAGATGAGTAGCACGTGTTATGCCGATCTAGATGGAATCTGCCTGGTGACATTGGTGTCATTTTGCTCCTTTTCAGTTAGCAGAGTGTGTGTGTGTGTGCTGGGGAAGTGGAAGGGATGGCGTCCCGCCGGGCCGACTACAAGGTAATTACCCGTCTCCCCGTGCTCTCAGCAGCCACGTCAACTCTGATTGAGATCAATTACACACCAGAGAGAGGAGAGAAAGATGAGAGGAAGGAGCGAGAAGAGGAGGATGGAAAGATGAGTGAATGGAAAGTGGGGGGGGGCTTTTGTTTCTGTCCATCAGATAGGGAATTGGGGTTGAAAACTGTAGCGAAGCAGAGGTCCGCATTAAAACTTGTGAAATGCTCAGATCATTTCTACGTGTCTTATAGGAGTGACAGTGTTGTCAGGGAAGGAGGGAAGGAGGAATAGAAGGGGAGAGATGGAGAGATTGACAGAGGGGGAGAGGGAGAAAGAGAGGTATCTAGGATTGTTGCGGCTCAGCTGGTGCTGTCCAGATGGCGACCCTCAATAGGAGGGCTGGAGTGAGCGATGGAGGGCTGGAGTGAGCGATGGAGGGCTGGAGTGAGCGATGAAGAGCTGGAGCGAGGACAAGGTCAGAGGAACAAGCAGGGACTCAGGGACCCCGTGGTTGCCTCGTGCCTTTTTCTTGGCTGGTTTCCATGGTGATGCGGTGGCCAAGCCCGATGACAGGTGAGAACCTCACTGCCTGGCTCACCCACGGTGCACGAGGGCAGCTCTCCTCAGGTGGGTCTTTCTTCTACCAGCCTGAAACCTGACCCAATGTCATCAGTCGTGACATGGTTTTATCTGCGACAACATTTATTAGGAGATGAGCAGGTACAATAACACAATAGTCATGGCAGCTGAAAGTATGAATACCTGCATGCTGCATATGCCAATATTGTTGCCTACTCCTATTCAGTTTCTCTCTACTTAACCCGACAGATTCCCTTTGGAACGGCCACAAATCTATTAGCTCCGCCTCTCCGCTCCTGGCTGTGCCAACCCTGCTCCCATCCTCTCCCAGGGTCACACGGAGGGCAGGAAGCAGTTGGCAGTGAGGATGCGGCGCTATGACTTCACTCTCAGTTAGCCTTGGCAAAGGCTAAGTAGATTATCATCTCTGTAGTGATATATACAGAATGTATCCATGCGGAGCCATAAAGGCCTTGGTGTTCCCCAGTTTTGTACGTGTATACTTGTGCGCAAGCTTCGCGTGGGGCATCGCTCACATACTCCACTGTGTACTTTATGTCTACATCGATGTTGAAATGAGGAGGTAGGTCAGCGACTATTTAGCAAGCTTGTAGCCACTGTAGTGTGACTCGCATTGTTCTAGTAGATTTCTCCACAGACCCTCTGGACTACTTCCTGTACATTTTTGAAGATTCCAGAGGGTAGTTGCCACACAGTTTTCTGTTGTTTCTTGTTTTCTACCTCTCTGCTTCACCCTCTCCTTTCTCTCCCTATACCTCGCTCTCTCCCTCTCCCTCTCTCTGGAATGGGACAGTTGGACCATGATTTTATATCGGGGATGAGCTCTTGGCAGGCGGGCCTTGAGTGTGTCACTGAAGTAATAGTTTTTTTACTCAACCTGCACAATTTCATTGAGTCAGCAGAACTGAGAGGCCAAGCCATGACATTTACCCAAGAGACTTCATCTTTTGGCTCTGAAATCTACCCAGAGGTCGAACTCAACACACAGACACACACACATACACACAGAAAACACACACTTTCAACTCAACTCTTTCTTGATCTCTGTTCTTTATGTGCTAATGAAGTAGTAGAGGAGTGGGAGAGATGTGTACACTTCTCTAAGTCTATTGTTTCTATGTAGAAAGCTCATAAATAAGGCCGACATGTACATACAGTGTTGTAACTGTATAACACCATGTCCTCTGATTGATTCCAATCCAAACAGTTCTTTCTACTCTCATTGGAACAATGCCATTAATACAACCTGACATTATGTCAAACAACTGGAGAAATATGTGCAATAACCTTTTAAAAATCTTTACTTTTATCTTATATCTATGAAGTGAAATGAAGTGAACTGTACTTTACTTGTGACAGGCTATTCTCAACTTTGGTAATAAATAGAATATCCCAAACCCTCCACAGGGTTTCATATCATGTTTTAAGAGAAAGTGATGCATGATTTTTTTTTTACTGAACTGGTTTTCTTCTGCTCTTTCAGATCTGTTCCTAGAATATGCCCTGCTGCCATCATGACCCTCAACTCAAGCTCTGCCTCCGATCCCAGCCTCTACTTGTCAAACAGTTCCCCGGGAATGAGAGCCCACCCCGACACTGCCATTATGGGCGGAGCTTACGGGGACAGTACTTTATTGGGCGGGGCTTATGCTGACTCTGCAGTCTTGTCTGTCGGCGGTAGCCAATGGACTCATCCCGTGGACCAAAGTCTGTCCAATGACTCCTCCCACTTTACCAACCTAACACTTGGCGGCACCTCCAACGGAACTGTCCTCGTCCCCACGGTGACCTACGACCCCCTGGGGGGTCACACAGTATTGCAGGTTATCATTATTGTCTTCCTCACTGGTTCACTCTCCCTGGTAACAGTGGTTGGCAACATTCTGGTGATGGTGTCGTTCAAAATCAACAAGCAGCTGAAGACTGTCAACAACTACTACTTATTGAGTTTGGCTTTCGCCGACCTGACCATCGGTACTCTGTCCATGAACCTGTACACCACCTACATCATCATGGGTTACTGGCCTCTGGGGCCTGTGGTGTGTGACCTGTGGCTGGCCATCGACTATGTAGCCAGCAATGCCTCCGTCATGAACCTGCTGGTCATCAGCTTTGACAGGTAGATAGACACCCATCTCATCTGATGGGTTTGGAATAATGTTCAATTAGTGCATTGTGTCAGTGTACTGGTACCAAGTGTAAAGCAGACAGGAGTAAAGGGTAAACTGTTCCTGTTTCATAGTTGTCTAATTTAGGTCAAACTAATGACTTTAAAATGAAAAGTAAAAATATCTGTTAAAGGGTTCTCCTACTCCTCCACCCGCAGGTATTTCTCCGTGACTCGACCGCTGACCTACCGTGCCAAGAGGACCACCAAGCGTGCCATGACCATGATCGCCCTGGCCTGGTCCATCTCCTTCGTCCTCTGGGCCCCGGCCATCCTGTTCTGGCAGTACTTTGTTGGGGACCGGACGGTGGGGCCTGGGGAATGCTACATCCAGTTCCTGACAGAGCCCATCATCACCTTCTGCACTGCCATCGCAGCCTTCTACCTGCCTGTCACCATCATAACCGTCCTGTACTGGAGGATCTACCAGGAGACAGAGAACCGGGCCAAGGACCTGGCGGGGCTGCGGGGGTCTGGCAACCAGGGCAAAGATCATGGGAGCCAGGGAGGGAGCCAGAGAGGGAGCCAGGAGGGAGGCCAGGGCGGAGGCCAGGGAGAGACCGCACCCATGGTCCCCAAGACAGGAAGCTCCAGGAGCTGCAGCAGCTATGAACTCAACCAGCCGGCTCAGAAAGGAGGCCCGGGAGGGAACAAGGCCAGGCCGGGGACGAGGCGCTTCTGTTTCTGGCTGCCGTTACGGGGTCGGTCCAAGAAGGCCGCAGTCACCACGGCAACCGGCGAACCGGAACACAGTAGCAGCGACAGCTATAACAACAATGATGCAGGCGCGTCCATGGACCAATCGGAGTCTGAGGACGAAGATGGGGCGGAGCCCAAGGCTATCTACTCTATTGTGGTGAACCTGCCAGGTAAGGCAGGATCAGGGGAGGACTCCCAGAAGACCCCACCAGAGGAGAGAGAAGCGTTGGAGTCCGACCCTCTCCGACCACAGGGGGATGGGAAAAGGGCGTTGTCCAAGGGGCGGAGAGAACACCAGACCTCTATCCAATCAAATACATCCACGGACACCGCCAAGGCCTCGTCCGGTGATGGGGGCGGCACCTTAAAGTTTGCCTCGTCCGTCGCCGTCTCCATCAAGGATGCGGCAGTGGCCAAGCGCTGTGCCTCCAAGACCAAGAGCCAGATCAACAAGAAGAAGACCTCGGTGGTGAAGGAGAAGAAGGCTGCTCAGACTCTCAGTGCCATCTTGTTTGCGTTCATCATCACCTGGACTCCGTACAACATCATGGTGCTGGTCAATACCTTCTGCACTGATTGTATTCCCGAGGCCCTGTGGGCGCTGGGCTACTGGTTGTGCTATGTCAACAGCACCGTCAACCCCATGTGCTATGCCCTCTGCAACAAGACCTTCCGGGACACCTTCAAGCAGATCCTCATGTGCCAGTGGGATGACAAGAGCAAAAGGAACAAACCTCAGTTCCAGCAGAGGCAGCCAGTCGCCGCCTACCGCAAGAAAGACCCTCTGTAGAAGAAGAAAAAGGAGGCGGGTTGATGGGTATTGTAGTTTTTGGAGAGGGGCTAGTCTGGTCATTGTCTTTAGAACATATTTCAGTGTTGTCACAGATTAAACGACCGAAAAAGATTGATGACCAAAGACTGATGATGAATGCTTCTCTGTACTGTGACAGTCGTAGGCAGGAGCAGATGGGTTGTACATTCTGCCTCCTCTTCAGTGGAACATTGAGGCAGTCATGTCCTCGACACAAGTGCAGACGGGTTAACTCCTCCAGTGGAGACTCATGTGGACAGAGGAGGTGTTTAAGATGTGGAGAGATTGAGAAAGACTGATGTGTGCTTTTTAACAGGAAATAGTTGTCAAACAGAGCAGTCTATTGTTCTGAGCCTGGTTTGTTAGTGCACACATGCACATAGAAGCCCACGCACCTTCACATTGCTCACAACAACTCACATCTGCCTGTCAGGCTGAGACAGCCTGATCAAGGAACAATGACAGATGGGAGACATTGTTGATTAGGAGTATTGTAAAGGTTCAGTATGTTTGAAATGTCTTCAGTGCTACTCTTTTACTGGCCTCAACAGAGGACGTGAGTGTAAACACTACTTGTTAGTCCACCACCATGATTGAAGAGGTGAGCCAAAAATGTTCTTCCTGTTGTGTGGTGTGTGGTGGTTAATTTACAAACGTGCTGAGCATTGTTGTGGTCTGTTCATGTTGCCTACAGTGAGTCTGTGAGTGTTGTGAGCACAGAACAGTTCAGCTGCTTAGTACATTGACTGTATCAGGTGATATTTATGTGGGAAAACAAGTGTGGATAATCATAAATAGATGTTTATGTATGAAGTTTTATGTTTATATACAATGATTGTCATATTACTTTGTAAATCCAAAATGCGTCCTTGAGATTTTCTCATGTGTTTTAATGGATCAGTTAAATTGCAATAAAGTAAAAATGTAGATCATTGAATATATTTTTACCATTAAGATATTGACTATGGTTCAATCGTATTTAATTATTCATAAGTATCTTTTGGGGATTTCATACAACTAATATTTCAAGTAATTTGTCTATGACAGTAACTGCTTACAAAACGGGTGTCCCCTTAATGTCAGGAATGGTTTGGAGAGATTTGATGTGAGGGAACAGCTCCACCGAGTGGTAAAGAAGCCACACCACCACCAGTCACAGACCAAAGGACAGTGCTTTCCTACCACACAGTTGCTCAATGACAGTTTTATTATATCAGTGCCAGAACCAAACTAGACGGTTTTCCATTGATGTGAGGGAAGTTAATGTTTATGTTTAATTGATGTATTTTGTGTTTCTCTGCTCATTTCTCTAGATCTAGGAACACGTGGGGTTCCTCTTGTAGAAAGAAGTATAGGAAGACTAGGCAGGTGTGTAGAAATATTGAGTTGAGTAGATGAAATACACAACTGTATAGTATTACTATGTACAGGTAAATGTGTGGTGTTTAACTCAAGGTGACATGACTGTTAAATATAGTAACTGGTGTCACCCAACATGGGGTTTGAGATCACCCAGAAGTTTTGTTTACTTTGACACGTTATATTGTATTGGATGTTCAAAGTTCACTTCAACACTTACATTTTACACCAGAATTCGTCAGATCCTTTCAGACAAAGTTAATGTCAGTTACAGAATTTTTTGGATTGATGTTACTGACATGTGTTACTCAGCTAGACCTAATTATGTGTAGATTTAGTATATATATACATATTTCTTTTTTTCTTGATTTCATCACATTAAACACTAAGTGCATGTTCAGTATACAGTATGTCGCTTTTTCTATCTTCATTTTCCATTCACTTTTGAAGGCACATAGTGGTGACAAACCAATTGATTTATTTTCGATGTACCATGTATCACGGATAATAAAGTTTCATACTGTGAAGTTTAAGATTATTCCTATTCTGTGGGTCTACACACACACACACACACACACACACACACACACACACACACACACACACACACACACACACACACACACACACACACACACACACACACACACACACACACACACACACACACACACACACACACACACACTTGTGAGTGAATGATAGACATGGGTAAGCAGGGAAAGGTTCTGTGAGAAGGTCAGAAATGTTGGACAGGGATGGGAATTTAGTGGTGTGGAGGGACTGGGTGTTGAGGGTATCAGTTGGGTTTCTCAAGGACACTGGGTTGTGGAGGAGTAATGATGCTGGTCGGCCGTGACTGGCCTCCCACTCCAGCAGCACAGTTGGTGGCAGTCATAGGTGCCGATTTATGATTTCCTCCGTGGGTGCTCACGGACGCATGCCCTTTAAATGTTTAATTTTAAATTAATGTAGCCTACTGGCAGTCTTGCACACGTGGGTGCTCAGTACTTTCCATGGGTGCTCGAGCTCCGGAGCACCCACGGCATCGGCGCGTATGGTGGCAGTGTATGCACCTCACTGTTGGATGCGGTCCGCCAACCAGAATCCAAAGAAGAAGAAGAAAAAGACGGGAACGCTCAATATGCATTCTACCAAGCAGCCACTAGAGAGCAGTATTGTATATGTTTAGGATAATCACCCAGCCTTTCATTTTGCTCTCAACTTTATTTTGAGATTGACACAGTAACGTATGTATAACTAACCATAAAGATTTACATTATTTGAGTCATTATTCGAGTCTAAATTAATGCTGCCAGTGATGGCCAGGTTGTTGTCCTTGACTCAATCAAGCTGTCAAATTTACGCAGGTGAGACGAATCCACCTAAATCAATATTCGTGACGGCTGGACTATGGTGTAGAATTGTTGGATGCAAACTTCAAAGAGCGGAAAGTGAGTATTGAAACAATGTACTCATTTATTGTGAATAAACACATCTTTACACATTTCTGAGAAATCGCCAACAAATGAACGGTTCCTGATTCATTCATTACGTCTTGAAAAAAATCCAGCAATAAACCGACACTCCTTAAAACGGTAAAAAAAGGCACAGTTGTGAGGCATAGGCTATCACGATGAGACCTGTTCCTAACAGAAACCTAGGATGACTACTCCATGATTTCGTGAGGAAATGTGTTGGATTAACACATAAAGCCTCTTAGTGAAATCTTTGGAGACCCTATTTCCATATGTCGTGCATCTGTGAATCACATCCTAAATTGGACGGTTTAAGATTTGGTAGGAGTAATAGAAAAAAAGAGAAATGGAAAATACCTTGTACCCATTTTGTGCATGGATGAATCACAAAATATATTGAAATGACCAAATGATGTTTGTTATAAAGAATTGGATGTGCTTGTCCATAATCCAGTCAGGGTGTTAGGATATTGCCTTCTGTCTGAACTAAGCAATACAGAGCAACAAAATAGTTATTTTACTATCATTTCTCTTCAAGTAAATTGCATATTTCCCTTCCGCTGAAGACATTTTGTTTTCAGTTCAGAGTTTCCCTTGACTGGGTCCTGGTTCTGGAGTAGAGGATGCAGACCATCCACACATTGGATAGCCAGGTGCATGCTGTCCTGGAGAGCATTGTCAGAGCGCCTTTCAGGGTTGAGCCTGGGGCTCTGGCCAGTTGGGGCTGTCTGAACAGGGACCTAAACAGGAAGAGGACTTTCATCAGCCTCTCCTCCCTTCAGCCTTACTTCCTCTGCCAACAGCTACATGACAACCATAGAGATGAGAGATATCAAACCCAGTTTCAGACCCAGACACTGCTACATGAGCTGTGGCCAAATCATCATATCCAGCACCATTCCCTGCTCCAGCTCCATCACCATCCTCTCTCCCAGTCCTGCCTGCTCCAGCCCCATCCCCTCTCCCAGCCCTGCCTGCTCCAGCCCCATCCCCTCTCCCAGCCCTGCCTGCCCCAGCCCCATCCCCTCTCCCAGCCCAGCCTGCTCCAGCCCCATCCCCTCTCCCAGCCCTGCCTGCCCCAGCCCCATCCCCTCTCCCAGCCCTGCCTGCTCCAGCCCCATCCCCTCTCCCAGCCCAGCCTGCTTCAGCCCCATCCCCTCTCCCAGCCCTGCCTGCCCCATCCCCTCTCCCAGCCCTGCCTGCCCCATCCCCTCTCCCAGCCCTGCCTGCCCCAGCCCCATCCCCTCTCCCAGCCCTGCGCAGGCGCACTGAGCAGCCAGGCAGAGAGCTCTGCTGAGCATGCCCCGGAGGGACGCGTCTGCGTCAGCCTATTATGCAGACGGGGGGCCGAGCCAGCAGAGCAGAGAGAGAGAGACACTGACGCAGAGGGGCAGTCACGGAGAGAGAGCAAAAGCAGCAGGAGGAGGAGGAGGAGAGAGAGCGTGCAGGCGCGGTTGCTATCGTCGTTGAACGTCTCCGCTGCATCATTGTCAACATCAGCGCTGCTGCCATCGTCACCGGAAAGCCAGCATAACGGAGGACTCTCTGTTCAGCACAACAACAACCACCACCAGCAGCAGCAGGGAGCAGGAAGCAGACGAGGCCCACACTGGAGCATCTGTCCCAGGCATGGCCTGAGAGGCAAGCGGGGGTGCTGCCGGAGGTGGAGAAGCATCATGGGGAACCAAGAGGCGAAGCAGAGGAAGGCCGCGGCAGCGGGGGATGGAAACACCGTTGCCGCGGACGACGCTCCGGGGCTCCGCGAGGCGGAGAGCACAAAGAAGGGAGGAGGAGGAGCGGGGAAGAAATCCCACGGCAGGCACGGCAGAGGAGGAGGGGACGGAGGGACCAAGAAGAAAAACAAATCCGAGTCCAAGTCGTCCGTGTTCTCCATTCGTAAGCGGAAGAACCAGTCCAAGGGGAAGGGAGGGGGCTCCATGGGGGGGTCCAGGGAGGACGTTCTGGTGTCCCAGCAGGACGAGCTGGACAGCGCTCACTCCCTGTGCAAGACCCCAGACCTCTCAGCGGACGAGCTGGGCCATTCGGACACGGAGGCGGTGGAGCACGGCAGCGGCCGGGTCACCGCGGCCCGGGGAGAGAGCGGGAAGGCAGGCGCCACCACGGCGAAAAGCCCCGGAGAGGAAGGGCCGCGGGCCAGCTCAGGGTCGGACACGGACATCTACAGCTTCCACTCGGCGGCGGAGCAGGAGGACCTGCTAGCAGACATCCAGCAGGCTATCAGGCTGCAGCAGGGGGGGCTCATCTCAGGGGCTGAGGGACTGGGAGGCTGGGGGGGCAATGGAGGAGGAGTGAGGAGGAAGCAGAGCTGTGACACCACCACTCCCACCCCCCCTGAGCCAGAGAGAGAGACCCAGCTCCAGAAGGGGTCCGTGTGTGTGTCTGGACCCCCGGCTGACTCTCTGTCTGCCTCTGCCCCCAAGACACAGAATGGCCTGCTTTCAGGCCTGCTTAGTTCCGTGAATGAAGCTGAGGAGAGGGAGAGGGAGAGAGAGGAGGAGGAGAAGGAGGAGAAGAAGGAGGAGGAGGAGGAGAGGGAGCATGCTGCCGCTGTAGCACAGCTAAACGGGGAGCGGAGGGAGCTAGAGGAGCCCGAGGCTCAAGCAGCCCTTTGTGCTGTTGCCGCGGGGACAAAGGACCAGCATGCTGCTCATCTCACTCCCCTCCCTCTTCTCCCCTTCACTACTGCCCCAGAGACGGATAGGGGGGTGGGAGGCCTGGTTGCCAAGACAACCAGCGCTAACAGCTTCATGGATCTCACCGCCTCGTTTGAGAGTGCTGTGGAGCCCCCTGAGGAATTGGAGGAAGTAGAGGAAGTAGAGGAAGTAGAGGAAGTAGAGGAAGTAGAGGAAGTAGAGGAAGTGGTGGAGGAAGAGGTGGAGGAAGAGGTTGAGGTGGAGGAAGAGGTGGAGGAAGGTGATGAGGTGGAGGAAGGTGATGAGGAGGAGAACGGCCTGTACCCAGACAAGCCCTCTCTGTCTGCAGACAGCCATAGCGACCACAGCAGGAGCCACGAGTTCCAGGGGGATCTCAGCGAGGGGGGGCTGAGTTCCCACCAAGCCTCCGAGGAGGGGGTCTGTCTGGGGGGCGGCACAAGCGTCGAGTCCCTGGAGTGCATCAGCTCCTCGGAGCCCCTCCCCGAGGACGCCCCGACCGTGGAGCGGAGGAAGAGCAGCGTGTCCTTCTCCCAGTGGACGCTCCAGGAGAGCCCTCTGGCCACGCGCCTGCTCAAGTCCAGCCTGGCGGGCGGGGGTGGGGGTGGGGGCGGCGGCGGGGGAAGCCCCACGGTCAAGCCCTACCCTCCCATCTTCCCCTCCTACATCAAGACCACCACGCGCCAGCTCAGCTCCACCAGCTTCTCCCCGGGCGCCTCGCCGACCCAGAGCCCGCTCTTCCACCGGCGCTACTATGAGCTGGGTCACCACCGGGCCGAGCAGCGGCGCCTGCGGAGGCAGCGCTCCCACAGCATCACCGGGCCGCTCAGCCGCTCCGCCGACTGGACCGAGGACCTGGAGAGGCTGCGTCCGGGGGAGGAGGAGGGCGAGGGGGCCTACCTGGGGTACGGGGGCTCGGAGGACAGGCTGAGAGGGGGCAGCCAGCCCCTCTGTGCCACGCGGAGGTCCTCCTGTGGACAGTTATCCACCGGCAGCTTCCAGGACGTCTTCACTGGTGAGTGGACGAGCTCTGGATCATAACAGATCCTCACCTTGGGCTGTAGAGGGTACTGCATGAACAGGGCATCCGATGCTAAACAATGGGTCAGGGACATTGGGTCTAAAATGACTAAATGTCTAGGTTATAAAACTCCTCCGTTTTGTAAGGGCCTTGTATTTCTTACTGATTTAGACAACCAAGTAAACCCTGAACACAGAGGCAGGCTGCAAAAAGGATCATAAGACTCCACACTGTACCGTGTACAGATAACAGTGGCAGTCGTCACTGTGTTATCTCAGTGACAGAATCACCTCAAAGCTAGCAGTGTACTGAAACATTTCAATAAGCTATGCACATACACCCCCCCCCCCTCACCCCCCCCCCCCCCCCCCGCCCCCTCACCGCCACCACAGCAAGCCTGGCAGACATTAGACATCTCTGTGCCCTCACCGTGCTTTCTTGCGTGCTATCGCATAGAGAGTGAAAACAGACTTAATCTCTCCCTTTCACACTCTCTCAGTCTGTTTCTCTTTTACTGTCTCGCTCTCACGTCTAGGTTTGCCAGTCAGCTCATCCATATTAATAAAACAGCGGTGGTTTTCTTAACCAGCTACAGAAACAGAACTGGATGGTCTGCTTTGAGACAGTGCTCCCAGTCCTATAAATCAGAAATCTCAACATTTCCTCTACGTAGCCAACAAGTCCACAACAACACACACCACCTGCATCAGCCTTCCTAGTTGAACTGGAGGATTACTAGGAGGGTTGGATATATAGCTAGTGTTTGTGTAGTTCTTGACAGTCAGTGTTCATTTCCTGACATGTTTTGCATAAACACACAGCAGTGCCCATTGAAGCCTAGGGACAGCTAGCTGGCTGAGAAAGACAGAAACCTTTGTCTCTCCCAATTTTTTTTTCTCCCTCTGTCTCTCTCTCTTCCTTGAAATGACATAGCAGTTCCTCCTACAGGCCCGACTGTGAAAGCAGTAGAGAGAGGGAAAAGAAGCAGAGAGGAGGAGGGAAACGGAGAGAGAGGGATTTGGTCACTTCTTTTCACGTTTGTTCCACGGACAGTTAGCTCAGATGCTGTCACTGTTGTTGTTCTGGAGATGCAGGGTCTCAACCGCTTTTGTTTTGCTCAGCACTCGAATGTGCATGTGCTTGCACGCCTGTGCGCGTATTTGTGTGTCTACATTAGAGCTCAGAGCTGTGTCCGTCCTCTGTGGTCTGCCTGGAGACTCATCCTTGAGCGGGAGGCTGGGTTATTAATAGAGTACTGTACTGTACACAAGCCCTGCCTGCTGTACGGACACCTCGTGGACACTACCTGCTATTCCCAGAAGGCAGGAGTAGTGTAGCAAAAAGGAGTCACCTGTGTTTATAAGCAGCTGTGTTTGTCCTGTAGGACTTGTGAAGATTTAGATGCAGTCGTACAAGCCCACATAGACACACACTGACAGACAGAACAGAGTGAAGGCCTGTAATCAGGTCTGGTCTCTATCCAATCTCCTCTACCAGATGGCTGTATTTGTGAGCATGCCCAGTAGACCGCTAGCTCCCTCAATGCTTCCTGACATAGCCCCCCCCCCCCTCTCTTCACCCCTCCCCTCCATGGCAACGGCCAGGGAGGTGGAGGGATGTTAATATTTTAGATGCTCTAAACCACCATACAGGTATGGGGGATGATGAAGAACATCTTTGGGTAGTGATTACTTTTCTGGTCGTTGACCAGTGGTTGCTTTATTCTTGATTTCAGACAAAAAATATAGAGTCTGTGCGTTCATGTGTATATTCTATACACATGCACATGCACTCAGACACAGCTGGTGTCATGGAAACCTGCTTATTAGGGAGTCAGTTGGCTGAGCGGTGAGGGAGTCGGGCTAGTAATCCGAAGGTTGCCAGTTCGATTCCCAGTCATGCCAACTGACGTTGTGTCCTTGGGCAAGGCACTTCACCTTACTTGCCTCGGGGGAATGTCCCTGTACTTACTGTAAGTCGCTCTGGATAAGAGCGTCTGCTAAATGACTAAATGTTATTAGCAGTGTGTGTGTGGGGGAGGGGTGACAGACCCAGAAACACATCAATACTGTAGTAATGAGGCTCTTAGACACAATGACAGAAACACACTCACATGGGCCCTGCTTCACAGTGTTGTGCTTTTTTTTTTCTTTTTTTCTCTTTATTCTCTTCTCTTTATTTCCTTTTATCAAATGCAGTCATACAGTACATCACATCCAATCATTTTTTTACATGAAATTAAGTGCCACGGGTACAAGTCTTCCATCCAAATTCCCTCCAGTTAGGACTACTGGTTACTCTGTGTCCCTGCTCGCATGAGTTTTCCCATTGAGATTATTGTGTTCCAGAGTGTTATTTAGTAGGACAATTTTTTTGTATATATGTAGATATGTAAATAGGCAGAGTTCTTATTGGCCAGATGAAAATACATTCACTCGAGTCCACACAAGTAGAGTTGCTCTAAAATATTTTCCTTGAATCCCATAATGACTCACTCACCTCGAGTCTGGCATCACCGTGGAAACCAATGCTTTCATCCCCTCCTCTCCCCTTCACTCCTCTCCTGTCAACCTGAACCCCCTTGTCATCAGGGGTGTGGACAACTTGTAGTGAAGTTTCTAGGCCAGGCCTCAGTCAGCCCTGCCATGCTAATATTGACTAATGAATCCAATGGAGCGATGCTAATTGAATTAGCGGGTTTGCTCTTCAGCTCAACTGTACCAAGGGCCAGACAGCACTGTGACATGACACAGGCGAGGGCTTAACTAGAGCAGATACTGGCCATTGATTGGTTCTCTCTATCTCAGCGATAAGTGAATTGAACGGTTACGTGTGACCATTCAATTTGGTAAAGTGATTTGTTTTCTTAGCGATGCACAACATTGTCCCTCATGATTTGTGTTGTTCAGTTGTCTAAATGTATCCCTCCAAAATCGAATGTGTTAATATGAGGGTGGTAGACTGTTGATGTTCTTCAGCATTGCTTCATAAAACGAAATACTGCCATAGTCAGTATTCTACTTGTACTAAGCACTTGACACAGCCATTCATCATACAAGCATGAATATTATTTCTTTAGCTGTCCTTTCCACTACAGTGTGTCTGCTGGTGGCAATCTGAAGTGGCTGTTTCTGAGCTGGCAGGGGTGCTCAGAAGTAATACTTAACTGTTCATACAGGTTTATATTAAGGTGTTTGCTGCATCACCTTCAAGTTACATTACACCATCTGTCACTGTGACGGGCCATGGAGGAGAGGATGGAGGACGAGAGAGGATCTGGAGGCGGGGGGGGGGGGGGGGGGGTGGAGGAGAGGGTGGCTGGATGGGAGGATGAGAGGCTGGGAGGGAGAGAGGAGAGGGTGGCTGGATGGGAGGATGAGAGGCTGGGAGGGAGAGAGGAGAGGGTGGCTGGATGGGAGGATGAGAGGCTGGGAGGGAGAGAGGAGAGGGTGGCTGGATGGGAGGATGAGGGGGGAAAGGAAAGGCAGGGACAGAAGCGCCTGTGACTCATCAGTCACCACTGTGGTTTAAGAGGGGAGAAAATGCACCAACTGCTGTGCACTCAATACTGAGTCTTTAGGGCTGGGTCTATCACTGGGTTTCAAGAATCCACACACACACACACACACAGAGAATGCATGACGTTGACAGATCCATAAATAGACACAGTTTCGACTTGTTGTAAGCATATTTTAAGAGGTGTTGTCACAGTATTGGTTCCAGAAATCCTGTGAACCTGACTAAAAGAGACATACAGTACTGTACTGGTCAGTGTACTTTATGAACAGTAGTGGATCAATAACATCTTAGCCTCACTGTGTCTCAAGAGAGCAAGAAGGCAGAATCCTCATTATCTACCTGTTCCATTCTACTGTGCCTGTATTGTTGCCCTACACTTCTGGACACTTAACCAAGTTGATATCCTTTTATCTATTGAAAGCCAAATCCAGTTTACTGTATGCGCTGGATCTATGTCAGGTGCCTCCAGAGTGCACCCAGCAGTGAGTGGGGACATCACAGTAACGTACTGTGATGCCACTGGGTCTCCAGTGGTGCTGAAGAAAGAGAGCCAGTGTTACTGGGATGTCTGTCCCCCTTTCCCCTCCCTCTGTTTCCAGAGTGTCCTCCAGAGCTGCTTAGGACAGGCTGAACAACAGCAAGGGTGATGATGCTCTTCCCTGTTCCCCTCCCGTCTCCCCTCTCTGTGACTCCAGGGCGCACCCTGCTGGAGAAGCTGTTCATGCAGCACGAGTCCGGCCCTCCGGAGGAGGCAGAGCGTCTGTGCTCCCGCATCCTGGCCATGGGCCTCCTCCTGCCCTTCTCCGACTGCTTCCGGGAGCAGCTAGGGGGCAGCACCCCCCACATCGTCTCCAAGTTTGACGTGAGTAGAGCTTCATGCTTTCAGCTGTGGAACTTTTTATATTTCATTGCACAGTCCATTGAGACTTGTACACAACATACAGTCAACAAAGCACATTTATTTGCTGTAGAATCCTGACAGTTACAGTGCTACCTTTACTTAAACAGCTAGTCTTTGCTAGCCTGCAGGGTTGTTAAACCCAGATGGGGGTTTCTTCATGTTCAGGGTCAGAACCATGAGACTACTGCTACGCCATGTGCTTGATTCCATCTCTGGATTTCATGCTGCTAGAAACCAGATCATAGAGAAGCGTTGATGGTTACCACGACCCGACCACAGTCGACCCAACTCCAAATTGAAGACAAATGTTCTCAGTTTCACAGCCCTTGATATGCATGAGGCCGTTAAATTGAATCTCGGCTTGGACCCCACAAATACCAGCTGTACAGTGTAGGAACAATCGGTCTCCTTTAGGATAACATGTGTTTTATCTTGTTGAGTTGAGGGTTTAATACAGGCCTGCCGCCTGGTACAGCCAGGACTGACATGACTCAGGTGGGATGCTCAGTTTGCTCCTTCAGTCTCATCCATAACATACTTTTTTATCTAAACTTGTTTTCACAAATAATTTTTCAACCTTTTGAAAGCAATACGTTAGCGATACGTTTCTATAAGAGAGCTAAATACAAAATGCCCCCTTGTGGAAACCAAATGCCCCCTCATGCGATTCCTTCTGGATCTGAGCCTGCTCAGCAGTGTGTCTGGCTCGGCTCAGGCTGGATCATATTAATACATGAGGACGCAGTGTCACTGTGCAGTAGCAGTGTCTGGGGACCAGAGCTCTGCTGCCAGCGCTCCTGCATGAAGTGTGACTTTGTGAACGTGTTTTGGACCACAGACTCACTGAGAACGTGACTGGATAGCTTCGCCAGGCATTGACCTGAATTCATTAAGTCATCCTTTGCCACTTTTCCTCCATGCCCTCCATCCCCTCCTTTCCCGTTACCCCTCCTCACCCTCTCGCCCCCCCCCCCCTCCCCCCCATTCACTGCATCCTCCCATCTTTCCCTCCCACCTTCCCTTTCTCCTCCACCCTGCACGTGGAGCATCGTCACTGAGAACCTGATCTGACTGCAAGCCGCAGCCAGGCTGGTCTGCAGCCTAGAAAAAGCTGCAAGGCAAGCAGGAAACCATGCGGGAGGGAGAGAGGGGGGAGAGGGAGACCGGCGGGACGGGACAGGGTTGTCGTGGCTACGGCGGCCAGATGAGCGGCCGAGGACGGGGAGGATGTCAGCCACGGCAGATCTACAGCAGAGGAAGAGTCTGGATCATCAGGATCGAGGACAGGTGGAGAGAGGAGAAGAGGCGGACGCTCTCTGGAGCTGAGAGGAGAGGGAGCAATGCAAGGGCGGGCGACACCTGCGAGAAAGGAACACAACCTACTGTACCGCCACAACACGGTCTGGATATCATTTCCCGGGAAAAATGCTGACTCACTACCTCGTTCTGTATTCATCCTGGTTCGTTAAGGATCGTCACATTCTTCAGGGAGCACCATCGAACGCCGATCCGGCCGCTACCAGAGACACAGCTACACCATGAAATACAGCGCATGTGATTTACGACCCTGAAACTGACCGCAACATGGAGAGTGCGTCGGACAAGGAGACCGATGCGGACAGAAGGAGACACGCGGACCCAGACAGAGAGGCAGATCCCGAAAGGCATGTGGGCACCGATGCAGAGAGAGCCAGGGACACGGCCTCGGAGAGCAACCCGGAGCCCGTCAGCTGCCCCCTCTCTGCAGTGGTGTGTGGGGATGCCAGCAGGTCCCTGGTCCTGGCCCAGGTGCCGGAGCTGGTCCGCGAGCTGCTGACAGTCAGCGGGCAGAGCCGGGGTGAGGAGAGGGAGAGGAGGCTGGACCTGGCTTGGCTCAAACTCAAACAGACCGTGCGGCGGAAATGTAGCCTGTTTGAACACTTGCAGGTTAGCCAGCTGAAGCCGGTGTATCCCGCTAGCAGTCATCCTCATCCAGCTATCTGGATTCTAATATCGGTTATGTTGCATTGGATTTCTAGAGGCTCAGTTTAGTATATGGGGACGTCTCTGTATGAGTGATGAAGTGTGATCGTCGTCCATGTACAGCAGCAGTACAGTCAACCACGAGACCTTGGTGCCGGTTCATGCTGATGCTGATGTGGTTCTTACTGTAGTAGTCAAGCCATGTAGTTGACAGTTGAAAGGTGCCCTTCACTGGTCTGGTGTATATTCATGTCCTCTACTGGTCCTAACTCACCCACCCCTGTTTCCTCCCGCTCCCAGCAAGACCAGCTGTACACCTGGGCGGCAGTGAGCCAGCCACCCCAGTCCATGGAGCACATTGAAGGGCGCGTCCCTGGGCAGATTAGGACCCTGTGGCCTCCGCCCAGACCTGGAGGGGAGGACCGGCCTGGCCTGAAGTACACCGAGGCTGGTAGGCAGTGCCAGCATTGTGACCGCCCCCATCACACACACACACACACACACACACACACACACACACACACACACACACACACTGTATATCAAACAAGTAGCACCCACTATAGTTTAGGAATTGACTACGACATACTGAGAAGGTCCCTGTGTTGGAAAAGCCTTCCCCTTTCTGCAGTGAGTTCACTTCTCCATCTCTCCGTCCCCTCTCCAGTCTTATTTGATGTGCTCTATTCCTTCTCGGTTAACCTTTCTGTATAGCCACCCAGGCACTTGAGACCCAGCTTTGTTTTGTGCAAGATTTATGCACCGATGTTGAAAGAGAAAGGGAAATGAATTAAGCTAATATATGCAGCCCTGCTCTACACCTCACCTTTTTTACACTCTGGCTTGAACAGTAGGATGGGTTCTGTCTGAGAGGAGCTTGTTTAGAGGAAGGTCCCTAGCTTGTTTGAAATCTACCGAGCATGGCCTGGACAAATGTCAGAAAGGTACTGAATGTTGTTTCTAAATGTAATCTTTCTTTCTTCATGCATTTGCTTCCTATAGAGGATGAAGAGGGTGAGTAATAACTTGATTTGCATGACTAACTTGAACTTGTGCTATGTGTTTATGTAGTTACCACTGTATTTTTATGTCTTACGAATTACGTGTGTGTAGCTGTTTTGTTGCTTCTACCGCATGGTTTGAAAGGGGGAGAGGTTGCCTGGCAACAATGAAAGAGTCAGGGCTTGGGCAAGCAGAGATGGGGTATTATTCCCACCATCATGTATCCCCAAATCTCACCACTGCCTAACTTCCCTTACCCTCTGCTACGGATGCCGCACAGACTACCACTAGCTGACCAAAACATGCTTGGTTATTGTTTTTGTGCAATTTTCCAAATTAACTGTCATCACTGTGTATTGGTCCCACATTGATCTTGTTTTACCAGATCAGGCGACTGTGCAGCAGTGTTCACCCCCGTCCTCAGTTCTGTGGTCATGTCTGCCTGTCCTGATCTTGTTTCCCCCTCCCTGTTTCCACAGAGCACCAGACAGCCATCTTGGGTCTGAAGAGACAACAGAAGGAGCAGGAGAAAGAGCTGCAGGTTAGTACCACGTCCTGCCGATCCAACACACAGGGATCAGACTGTTCCTTGACGCTGACCACCATGAATACTGTAGAACTATGAGATTCTGATCTTTAATCTTCTTCAGTACTTTCTATATGCATCATTTGTACATCGCTTTGGATAAAAGCGTATGCTAAAGGTTATGTAAAATATAATGTATTATCCAGACTGCTAATCACAACTTATGTCAGCAGGGGGCAGCATTCTCATATATTTGCCTGAAAAGTGGGATCCAGTACAAGCGTTACATACTGCAACTGTCGGTGTAGATTCACCTAGTAGCTCTCTCTCTCCTCCTCTCTCTCTCCTTTTCTCTCACATGGCCAGGAGGAGTCGGTGTTCAAGACGGTGAAGCTGAAAGAGGAGCATGTAAACGTCATCGAGCAGCTTGAGCAGACCATTGAGGACCTGAGGACCAAGATTGCAGAGCTGGAGAAACAGTACCCCCTGCTGGACAAGGACGGCACTGCCACCAGGGACCAGGAGTGCGGGGGGGAGGCGGGGCTGCTGAGGGCTGTGTGCGATGTGGACCTGCAGACGGACGAGGGACTGTGCCTTCTCCTGGGTCGCCTGGAGGCCAAGTCCGTCCAGACGTCGCCCATGGACGAGGGCTTTAGGTTCAAAGTGCCTTTAGTGGACCAGACACAAGCATCCATGGCCCCACCCCCCCCTCCACCTCCGCCCCTCCCCTCCCAGAATGGGGTGGCTGTTCCCCCCTCTGGCCCCGCCGGCTTCCCCTCTGAACTGCCCGGCTCACCCAAACAGGGGCAGGGATTCGTGTGTACGTGCCAACAGCAGCAGCAGAGTGGTACCCAACCTCCCCCTCCTCCCCCTCCCCCACCCCTCCCTGGCCTACCCATTCCTCCCCCGCCTCCCCCGCCACCTCCCCCACTTCCAGGGCAGGCCATAGCCCCTCCACCACCCCCACCCCTACCAGGAGGTGCTATGCCTCTTCCTCCACCTCCACCCCCACTCCCTGGTATGTCCATGCCCCCACCCCCTCCACCCTTACCAGGCATGTCAGCACCACCACCACCGCCCCCTCTGCCAGGCGGAGGACCCCCACCCCCTCCACCGCTACCTGGGATGGGACCCCCTCCTCCTCCTCCTCCTCCTGGTTGTGGAGCCCCCCCACCACCTCCACCTCCTCCAGGAGTCTGTTTCCCCCCTACGTCTGGAGGGCTGGGCTCCCTGCCCCCTCCACTGCCCCTGGGACTTTACGCCCTGGGAATGGCCCATGAGAAACCCCCCCGGAAAGGCATGGTTGAGCCTCCCAGGCCCATGAAGCCCTTGTACTGGACCAGAATACAGCTGAATATGAAGAAGTACAAATATTTTGACATACTATGTATGCCATTCTAGCATACATAGTTGTTGCATGTTATTACATTATACAATGTCACTGTGACTGGGCTGGTTTCAGGACACCAGAGTTGAATATTACCAGTATTTAATTCAAAGACATCAAACATGTATCTGGCTTGCTACTGAATGTCCGCATTTTCTAAAGGTAAAACCTTGCCATGTCCCCGTCTTTCCCCAGGGAGGTGAGCTCCTCTCTGGTGTGGGACAAGGTCGAGGAGCCTGACGTGGACTTCCAGGAGTTTGTGGAGCTGTTCTCCAAAACAGCTGTCAAGGAGAAGAAAAAGCCCCTGTCTGACACCATCACCAAGTCTAAAGCCAAACAGGTACATCTCCTCCTCCTCCGCTCATCCTCCTCATCATCAGAAGCTCCTGTATGAGGTTGACTCTGCGTGCTTGTCAAGGTGTCAAAGTTCTAGACTTTGGGCAGGGAAGGAGTCGGCAGACGCAGGGAAGGAGTCGGCAGAGCTGACTGAGGCCGAGGAAGGAAAGCAGCAAGTTGAGGTTAGGGCAGCTTGATGTTGGAAGGTGTTTTGGCGTCTGTGGCTTCATTGTTTACCACAATACGGAAGCGTTCTGTCTCCGATCTTAGCTCCCCGACCACTGGTGCTAAAGGCTCAAATCGAAGCAGCTGTCGTCTCTTTCTCTATCCCGCATTCTCTATCTTAGTCTTTTTCTAGTTCAATTAGATCTCATTGAACATCTACTGAATTGGATGGTTTCTTTCCAGGCTTACATTCCTGCAGAATGTGTATTGCTCCTGTATAGCGCTTTCTGCTTCATTTTATAATTATTTACATTTCTTACCCATGATTTGATCAACAACAAAGATATTTTATTCATGTTATTAAGTTGTAGAATTTCTAACCACCATATCTATCTTGTTTGAATTATAGCTGTCCCAAAATCACATTACTTTCTGCCAAGTTGTGTTTTTGCTGTAAATCTGGAGGCAATTTTGAGTCGCCAAATAAAAGTGTTTTAGGAATTTTATTTGTTTCAGCAATTGACCTCCTAAATAGTTAGGTTGAAAAAAACTCTCACCTTTGATGTGTTTCAGAGGAACTGAGAGCTCAGTCAGTCTGTGGTTCCTGCTTTAAACATGACCTCAGACACAAACTGATTGAAATAATTGGTATCTTTTTTATTTTTTCTTCTTTTTCCCCCAATCTTCCAAACGACCAGAAGTTGTCCAGAAACATTTTTCTTCATAGGAAGTAACATGTTTTCTTTACTGAAATTGCAGAAGGCATGTTGGCAATAGGAAGTGTTTAAGTAAGGATATATAATTCATTCCTAGCAGCTCTTAGAGGCTGCTAAAGGGAATGCCAGAGTTCTAAGAATGTCAGTAACACATTTGTGCTTCCACGCTGTTTGTCTAGACATGGGTGCCCACCCAGCTTTGTCAAGGCTCACTCTTGATGACGCACCATTGTCTAGCATGTTGATACAGATCTTGACACGAAGTTCGGAGAATGGGGTTTTGTTTTTGCTGCAGCTCTGCGTGAGCATGTGTGTTTGCGTGTGCATGTGTGTGTCTGCAGGCACAGAGAAAGTCATGACTGGCTGGAGACCCTTGGTTCTCCAGTATTGTGGTTGAGTGACCTGATATTCCCCTCTAGAGCAGACTCTGGTCTGGGCTTGGACCATAACCCCCCCCTCCCCCTCAGTAATTATCTAATCAGTGCAGGAGAGGAGTGTGGACCAGCTGAGGCTGGTCAGGAATGGGACCCTGCTCCTTTCGGATGATCACGCACAGGCGTCTTTCCAATGTTTCCAATGCCGCGTCTTGTTTTCTTCAACTTTGCTTTTGTTTTTGTTTTCCTCATTAAGAAATTGTGTGCCAGGGTGCTGTAGGGGACAAGCTATTGGAAACGTTCACAGACAGATTTATGTGTGTGTGTGTGTGCTGCAAGTCAAGTCCAGGCAGTATTCTTGGAGCCGTTTTCCTCGGCCTTTCACATTTATTGTCAGTTTAAGGAATTCTTGTCTATCCAGTGCTGCTGCAGTGAGCTCGCTAACAGACTACATCTCCAGGTACACAATGAGCACATCTGCTTCCAATGAACACTTAACGCAAGGAGATTATAAACGTCAGAGGAGCGAGTAACTGCTTAACTGGGATGGCAGGCTTTTAAAGTCAATTGACCATCACTGCCCTTGACTTCTGGGACAGGAGTCAGAGGATGTGAACTAGACAGTCAGTTTGTTTCTTTCTCTTTCTTTCTTTTTGGTCTTTGCTTTCCTTCTCTCTATTCCACTATCTCCCTCCTTCATCTCTTCCTTCACCTTGACGTGAGTCCTTTACTCCCTTATGACCAAATTGCCTCAATAATGTAAATAAAGTGATAGTTTAAAGGGATGCTTCAGCCAACAATCCAAAATACATATTTGTGGTGCTCCAAGCGCCCAAAAAAGTGTCTCTGTCTCTATCCAGAAATCATGACCAGGTTACTCAAGAAAGTCCACAGATATGTTGTGAGTAGTTTCATGTAGGAGCTATTTTCTTTCTACCAAACGTCCTACATGAAACTGCTCTCAAGAAGTTCTGTGGTTTATCTTGAGTAACCAGGTCATGATTTTTGGAAGGAGACATTGCTGGTGAGTTTATCCAATGCGTTTTTGGACGCTTTAATTACCACAAGCCGAGTTCCATCTATCTCCAGCATATCTTAGAAGGCCAATATCTCTAAAACTCGGCACCTAAACAATCTAGATGGATTCATAGTACTATAGGTAAGAGGAAAAATATGAATTTTAGAATGTTTGGTGAACTGTCCCTGTAAGGATATGTAGTATGTAATGATGCATGTGCTCTTGTAACCAGCTTTATTAATATTTGCATAAATGATTTCTAGCAGACGCTTCTACCCAAAGTGGCGTACAAGTAGTGCACAAAGACAGAACAGCAGAAATTCAAGGATCAGAAGTGCATGATACTAACATGTTTGATCACAGATGCAGTGTGTTGTGTGCGCCTTCATCAGCCATCTCTCCCTGTGTGTTTCAGGTGGTGAAGCTGCTGAACAACAAGCGTTCCCAGGCAGTAGGCATCCTGATGTCCAGTCTGCACCTGGATATGAAGGACATCCAGCACGGTGAGTCCAGGGGCCAGGCCTCAAACCGCTCCAGAGACCCTCCATAGGAGGACCATGGGACCCCGTTTATGAAGTCTGGGAGGCTGTGAGGGCGAGGCTGGCGTGCCTCAAATAGATGTCCTGACTTGATGCGTTCAGTCCAGCTCCGAGCTCTCCTCAGCTTCCAGTAGGAGCCGGTATTGAATGGGTTTCCTTCAGATAGTCTGTGTGTGCGTCAGAGCCTCCCTTGTATTTCCTTGTCCTCGTTGACTGACCCAGTCTCGCTGTTCCATTGTCGTTGTTGTTGTTGTTTGTGTCGTTGATACGATTGTTTGGTTTCAGACATTCTGTGGTTGGGAAAGGTCCCTGGCTGGTATCTCTCTCTCTCCCCCCCCCTTTCGTATCTCGCCCTCCTCCGTCTCACTTTCAACCCCCCCCCCCTCTCCCCACCTTTTCCACCCTTACTCTCCAGTGCAGTTTACTGTAAGATGCAGTACAGTTGCTGATTTGCATCCATTACATTCAGTGTTAAATCTCCTCTGCCATGAAAGGCAAATCGTGGATTTATTTGTCGCCACATTTGAATTATAAACAGTGAAGACAAAAGTGACAGCCATTTGCATGAGTAATGTTGGTTTCTGCTTTTCTCTAAAACGCCACAGCACTCAACAGCAACGTGTTGAGGTTTGGCTGTGTGTCGGAGTCACAGACATTACTGTTTGGTTTGTGTTCTTTGGGTTTCTACAACTCCCAATACAGGACATATGTCTGGATGGTTGATGTAATTCAACCAGCAAGAATCTCAGGAATTCCTTATCCACTATCCCCATTCTCCACACAAACACACACACATGCACAGGCACAACATGTTTTCATCAAGCGAGAGACACATTTGTTCCTGCTAAATCTTTAGCAAGGCAGTCAGCATATTAAGGTGTCAGTGTTCAGGACTCCATCCTGTCAGACTTACACCCCCCCCCCCACACACACACAGAGCGGTAGCGGCGTAGTGAGGAGCCGAGGCTGGCGCCAGGCGTTTGTGGTATTGTGGAGAACTGCAAATGGATCTCAGTCAGAGAGGGAAACGTGAACAATGATGCGGCCCTGCCTCAGCTCAGAGCCTCAGCTCAGAGCCTCAGCTCAGAGCCTCAGCTCAGAGCCTCAGCTCAGAGCCTCAGCTCAGAGCCTCAGCTCAGAGCCTCAGCTCAGAGCCTCAGCTCGGGCCGCTCGGAGCATAATGGGAACCAACTGCAACACGGATGTATCGTCTCCCATCTGTTTGTGGTGGTGGTAACCGGGGGTAACCATATATCGTGTGGTAGAGAGAAATGCCCGCTTATCAACGACAGGGAATAGAATGAGAGGGGGGGTGTGGGTTGGATCGGTGGGGGGGATAAAATAATCCCCATATATGAAGATCTAGTTCAGTGTGGCGCAACATGATAATTTAAGAACGGAGATCTGCTATTGTAAGCCAGTTTAAGCTAGTTGCTAAACTGGATTCTGCAGATGAACTAGCTGTGAGACGTCCCTGTAGATGACATTAGTTCACCTCAAACACTGCTGGGGGAAAGGGAAGGAGAGAGAGACCTCTCACACTGCTGGGGGAAAGTGAAGGAGAGAGAGATATTCCGTCCGTTTATTTTAGCTCTGCAAATCCATCAGGCCTCTATGGGGGTGGAATGTTGCTGTATATTTTATACCGGTGCCAGAAGAATTTGTCGTTAATTTCCGTCTAATCAATGTGTTTATATGCCAGCGGGCCAGGCATATGCAAGGGCTCTGTCACGAAGATCAGGCCTTTCCTTTGTTAAACATCTACATTACATTACATTTACATTTAGTCATTTAGCAGACGCTCTTATCCAGAGCGACTTACAGTAAGTACAGGGACATTCCCCCCGAGGCAAGTAGGGTGAAGTGGACACAACGTCATTTGGCACGGCCGGGAATCGAACTGGCAACCTTCAGATTACTAGCCCGCTTCCCTAACCGCTCAGCCACCTGACTCATCTAGTCTCAGGATTGGAGGGAGATTCTACATCCAGCTTTCCCTGGTTCTCATTGGATTGGTGTTAGCCTGCGGTTGCCAGGTTTGAGCTCCCCGACCCTCTCCACCTCCCATCCTTGTGAGTCTGTAAAATGATCTTGGGAATTTGTAATGGTGTCAGGAAAGGTGCATACCCTAAATCAACCCTGCACTCTTGCCCTCTAGATGTGTGTCTGTGTATGGCTCCTAAATCAGAGGCCTAGGCTGAGGTATGGATGCACTCTGTGATTATCGCATCTACAGAGGGGATCAGATAGATTGCCTGTGGTTATTTACAGGAATCTGTAAGTGTTCACATCTTCCATAGATCTCCTTTTCTAAACAGTTAATCTGACTTGGCACATTTGCATGGATATGAATTGCTAGCCTGGCGTCTAATAGCATAGTTGTGAACACAGGCAAGAGTTCTCTTCGCAAATATCACTATTAATTTCCTTTTGAAAATAAGCTACTTTTAGTCATTATCACATAGCTGCGGCTAGATCATAAAATATGATTTTCTGAAGTTTCCCTGCTCCACCCCCCCCCCCCCCCCCTCAAAATAATAAAGGTTATGTTGAGTTGTAGGAGGTTTTAGATGTTGGGAATCAACTCTTACAGCTGCCTTCCTGAGCGTTAGGTAGAGGGTTTGGTTACATGTCAGAGTCAGCCTCTGATGAACCCTTGCTGTCCAGATTGCCTCCACAATAGGTCAAATTCATCCTGTAGAAAGGATTGTATGCAGGTGTGAGAACCCATACATGAGAACCCAGGCTGCTTCCCTCCCTGTGGTGGTTCTGTACTTCTGTACTACTCCCTGTTCTAAGGGAGTTCTGCTCCCTGCCTTTAGTCATGTATTGAGTTTGACCTGTAAAAGGATTACATGTGTCTCATATATCCCATGTCCCATACAGCATCTGTGACTGGACATGTAGTGAGATGGAGAGCTATCCTCCCCCGTCTGGGCTGATTTACAGCCGGTGTGTACATTCAAAACGTTGGCGGTATCTGTTGGCCCTGCCAGGAGGTCAACTCCATAGAGGAGTTGGATGAGGACACACGCATGCTGAAGTGCGAGCGCATAAGCGCTGAACACACACCTTCTTGCTGTCTATCTCTCTCTCACTTACTCACTCTCACACACACACACTGTATTGTAAAAAAAAAGTAAGTAAAGCAGGAGCGTACAAAAGACAGGGTTAGTTATATGTGTTGAGCACAGCTTTGTCTCAATGTTCTGGTCTTTGGTGATCAGACCAGGAATACCTTGCCAGATACAGAAATCCTGCTTGATTTGACATGGGAATAATGTCCACGTCTACTTTTCAACTGATTTAAGATTTCAGTCCCAAAATAATATACTATTTAATGTATCAATTTTACCTTGGATTGTCAAATACTTGGACTCCAGCTGGTCTCAGCATCTTGGACCAATGAAGTTTTCTGTGGAATCCAATGAGGCTGTTACTACTGGGGTGTATGCCTGTCTCAGTGTGTGTGTGTGTGTGTGTGTGTGTGTGTGCAGGGCGCTGTGGTAGAGCTGTTCCTATACCTCCATGTTATGCAGGGAATAAATCCAAAGAAAGCCAAATAACTAATTTCTGTGTGATTGTTGATAGTGTCATTTTACCAACACACTCCTTATGTAGAATGGACTGTATACATACTGTAATATCTTAATGCCGTTTCCTACAGGTCTCGTTTCAAACAGTGAGGAATGATAAACATGGATATCCTTTGAGCTGGGACCACGGCTGGATGCAGTGTTAACGAGGCTGGTTTGATGTGCCTGTGTGTGTCTGGCTCTTGTCAACTTCACACCTCGCGCTGAGATGTTTTTCGTTGCTACCATCAATGCAAAAAAAAAAACTGTAGCTCATCAGCACTGAGCTCAAACAAAAGGCTGGATTTCACCCAGAATTGTTTATTGTTTTGTGCGTGCTACTCTGCCTCAGATCACAAATGAAAACAATACCACTCCTTTAGCCCTGCTTGGCTGGTTCCTAGGGTAAAGGAAACCTCCATACTGAAGGTCTACACACCCAGAGCCATGCACACCTCTCAGCTCTCCCTTCCTCACCAGTGTCGTGGCGGTAGCAGCACAGTAACACGCTCTTGTCCGTTGGGTGCAGTTTCTCACTCGCTCAGACAAACCTGTCCCATATCAACACTCCTGACCCTCACTGGAGGAGTGTTGACTCTCTCTCTCTCACACACACCACACACCGCACACACACACACACACCGCACACACATGCAGATAGACCGATGGGCGGCCGAGCTCCACCTCTCTTACCTCCTCCCTCCGTGGTCCTCAGCACCCGAAAGCCCTGCGATGTAACACTATATCTTAGATTAAACAATCCACATCTTCAGCTCTGTTTGTGTTCAAACATTTACTTTTAAAGGATTACAGTTGGAGGCGCCAGATCCCTGGCCGCCGAGACAAAGAGGCGACAGCGGGAATTCAGGCGCCGCCTCTTTGTTCTCTGACAGGCCCGAGGTAGCGGGCGCTTTCATCAGCGCCCTCGTCAGCGCGGCCATGTGCTGCTGACTGATTAAATGTTGGTAGGCAAATATTTCCACCCTCCGTGGAGGTGAGCGCCTGTGTGTGTGTGTATAAAAGTGAGTTTGTTGCCGTGTGTGTGTATGTAGGTTTTTGTTTTGGAATGCAGACATAGCTGTGTGTATTGGAGTGCGCATGTGTGCGTTTTGTGTTTCTCTCTAACCAGGTGTAGTGTTTCCAGAGACTGTGTCAGCCCACAGCAAAGAGAAAGCTCCAACACAATAGCATGGCAGACTAGAGGTTTCTGCAGGGCTGCTCAGTTTGGACAACTGTCATGTTCCTGTACATGAAGCTTTGAGAGAGATAGACATGCATAGGCTATGATGATGACATGAATGGTCTGGGAGTGTGTAGCTTGGTATCTGTAGTTTTCAAGTGCTGGAGAAGAGTAGTCCCAGTCTGACAGTCTTGACTGGAGGGACCCCCACCTGAGACAAATCTAGTTAATTGCCCCCAGACTCATCACACCCCCATTAAGCTGCTTAGTGGTGTCAAGCTTGGTCGGCTGGAAGGGATGGTTGCTACAAGCAGTTTGGGAGAGGGTGACATGGGATTGGGGGGATCCTGTGGGTGGCACTGAACCCTGTGGGAATAGGAAAGAAATATGTCCAAATCTGCTGTAAAGCTGTGGGCTTGACACGGTGAGGGTTTGACCTGGAGTAGGGGCCAAGCAGAGAGGTTAATACTGGGAGGGATTAAAGCAGGCCCAGCCAGCCCTGCAGACCTGCCTGTGGGACACCAATGAGCTTATTTGGTGTCGCTGGTACCGGCCACCATCTCTCTTTCTTTCTTTCTCTCTCTCTCTCCCCCTCCCTCCTTCTGTTGGTGGTACGGTTCCCTCCTCCCCTTCTCTCGGCTCTCAGGGCTCCTGATCACGCTCGCTGGCGTCTTGTCGGCGCCTTGTTGGCGCTGGCGTCTTGGCCGGCGAGCGGGGTTTAAGACAAGTGGCGCCACGGCGTGTTGTGTCCTTATGGCGGTGTGCGGGGGGGCCAGGAGCTCAGGAGGGCTGGCCTTTCACCTCATGACCAGTGGTTACACTCTATTAACCTCTGACGTGTCACTCCTTGTTGGAAACCTCTGATTAACATCCCTCTTTTTCTCGCCCTATTTCTCTTTTTCTAAACATTTTTTTCTCCATCTTTCTCCCCCCTCTCTCCAGCCATTATGAACCTGGACAACACTGTGGTGGACCTGGAGACGCTGCAGGCCCTCTACGAAAACGTAAGTATCTCACCCCCAGCTGACCCCTGCATCAAATGTAGTCAAAGGTCACTGAAGGTCAATCATCCGTCAATCCCTTAACCCATCAGAACAGAAGGTATTGCGAGCTTTCTGTGACAGAGTACCACAATGCACCAGTGTAGAATATCTACCAGGAAGGAGACTTGAAGAAACAGACACTGAACATGGCCCGTTCAAACACACAGCAGGGACAATACCAAGTGTTTCTCATCAAACTCCTAAATGGGTAGTGCTCTGTTCTATAACTTTGAAACCTACTGTACAGAACATACTGAATAATTGAGTCCATCTTGTTATTTAATCTCCTGAGTAATCAGATTGATCTAGAGCCTTTGATACATGTGCAAAGAGGGAGGGACACAGAGAGAGAGAAAGAGAGAGAGAGGAGTTTTTGTACAGGATGTATACGCTTGGAATCCTCTCCAATATCTGGACTTCAAATGTAGTCTGGTTAACATCAAAAGGCCCAAATCGAAACGAACTGCATTAATATTACAATGAATCTGTGGACTGCAAGGGCTGCATAGAAACGCTCTGTGTTTACTGCAGAATCAGCCTCGTAAAAACCCAAATTACCCTCGTTTGCCATCTCGGAAGAACGCACGTTTGTTTCATGTATTAAAACTGGCACCAGAGTTTGGTCCTCTTTTTTTTCTTCATAATGTCATGCAATTGACTTTGGTTGCATACTGTATCCAGTGACATTATTAATGTTGCTTTCATTAAAATAAATCACGTAAGAGCAAAAGAAAGAAAGGAGCGCTCTTGGCTCTTTGTGCTCTCACATACCTGATATCAATTACTGGAATGTCGTGGTGTATTAGCAGGCCAGTCGCTGGCTCTGTGTAGAGGCAGCGAGGACCCTTAAAAGGTTGTGTCTGGCTGGAGACCACTCACAGCTCCCACCCCCCCCCCCCCACTACAGACCCCCGGTCCGACTGATGGCCACAATGTCCAATAGACTCCGACGTGTTACAATAAATCCTTAAAATCAAGGTCAAAAGACTGGCCTTTCCCGTTCTCTCTCTCTTTCACTTTGAGAAATGAGTTAATCTTTAGTAAAGCTAGTCTCTTATTGAGGGATGCTTTTTCATTGAGGAGGACGTATTTGTCTCATTGTCGCCAGACATGCAATGACTATGTACACACTTCTCTTTTTGGTTACAACTTCTTTATTTTTCTATTGCCAACTGGAAGCTCCTGAATATTTCCTTTATCAGGATCTGTCTCTGCTTTGTATCTATCAGAAAAGATGGTATTTGCTGTCCAGAGCCAGATAGCAGATTGCAGTGTTTTTAATGTTCCAAATACGTGTCTGGTTCGAGCTTTGGTAAATGCCTTTTGTGTTTGACACAAGATTCTCTCTCTTTCTCTCTCCCCCCCTCTCTTTTCTACTTGCCTGAGGCGCAGTTTCAAAACCCCCAGTTTGTGTTTCTATATTTTTGTTTTGACTCTTTACATGCAAGACTCCATCCTGTCGCCCTTTCCTAATTCACCACCATAGAAAGCTTTATGGCAGGCCCCGCCAGGCTCTAACTGGCACAGCTCTCCTCTGGCCCCCTGCTCCTCCCGGGAGACCCTGTTTCTTGTAAGGCCCCGCTCAGCCCCCGGGCCCTCAGGCGTTCCATGGTTCAGCAGTTTGTCTGCCCGTTATGGCACCAGGGCACCCCTGAGAAGGCCTGTGACTGGAATGTCTTGGAGGACTATACTTCATCCCCCACTCCACTTCTCCCCCTCTCCTCTCCTCTTCATCCTTCACTTCTGTACTCTTTCATCCCTTGTTCATTCCTCTCATCCATCCTCCACTCCTCTCAATCCACCACCACCACCCCTCTCTTTTCTCCTCCCCTCCCCCCTTTTTCACCTCCATCCTCACTCTTCAGAGACGTCCAATGTCAGCCTCCTCTTGTAGCTACAAAAGAGAAAAAATGTAGGGAGTTACAGTACTGTATGAAAAGAGAGAGGAATGGGAGAAGGAAACATGAAGATGTTTGTGTCTGGACAGCTTATTCAGTAATTATGGAAACCAGGCCTGCAGAAATGGTATTCAGAAGAATTGAAAAAAGAGAAACACTGTAAAAACACAGTGCTTTACAAATGTTCAATACAGGGTTTTTTTTTCTTCCATTATTGCTGCAACTCTCTGGTTCATGTTTCTGGTTCGGATGTTTAGGTCGTATGTGTTGGGATCTTACCCACACGTCAAGATACTATTACTGATTACCCAGAGCCAAGATACACATTTATCCCTCGTGTCTTTTGACAATAGAGCACTCTCTTGATTTCCCATCTATGCCTCCCATCCCGAAATCACAATCCCACTGAATGGAAAAAGGCTGCTTTTTATTAAAACTATTTACACTTTAAAAACCTGGTGAATTAGAAGCAGAAGCCGTTGCCCTTGTGGACAGATGGCAGAGTGAACAGAATCCTAATCACTGTGTTTGATGCCCACGTTTGAAGTGCTGTGGAAGCATGCTGCAAGCCGAGCGGGGACCTTGAAGCTTTGCCCCCCCCCCCCCCCCCCTCCCTGCCCCCCCCCCCCCCTCCCTGCCCCCCCCCCCCCCCTGATTGATTTTGGTGATGGAGCTTAATGGATCTGAAGGTTTTTCCAAAGTTTACATTCACACCAAGGCTGCTCTCCTTCCCCCGCCCCCTCCCCTTACTCACCCTCTCTCTCCCCCCTCTCTTCCCCTGACCCATGTCACTATAAAAGAGGGAACTATAATACTACATGATGGAGCTCATTCCTCCTTAGTGGTTTTTTGTCTCCTTTCTTGTTTCCTCTCTCTCTCTCTCTCTCTCTCTCTCTCTCTCTCTCTCTCTCTCTCTCTCTCTCTCTCTCTCTCTCTGGTGCTTTTTGAACACGCTCCATCCTTCCCCCACCGCTGCTAAGTGGTTAAAACGGTGTTGGGTCGTCAGGGTGTTTGATCTAGACGTGAAGTGTTTACCGTGGTGTTTACTTTACTCTACAGCTGGTATGTTTACAAGGGCTAGCCAATCCATTCAGACAGCCACTCACACCTAGCGGCCCTCTGTCAGAGTTTCACAAAGGCACACCATTGAGTTTGGAGCTGAGGTGCTTTGGATTACAATGATTGCCTTTTGGTTTCATGCTAGATGCTTCAACTTGACCAAGAGGGAGTTGGGTTAAGAAACGGTGCAGTATGCAGTATAGTGTGGTTGATATAAGACATGTCCAGTACATGAAGACGTGTTCTCGACCATGGAGCATATTGGCCTAATCTTGCTGAATTAAATCATTACTCGGAGGCTGTCGAGCTGTTTTGGTTTGGTCTCTTGTTTTGAGTCTGTTTTGAACCATTCATTAGTTTATTTGTCAAGTGTGTAAATGCACATATATTGTGTATTACAAGCATAGTTTTCTCTAGGGGCAGTGCTACACCGGCCCTCCTGACGTCTAAGAACGATTCAACGTTTTGTATAATTAAGGGTTAACCACATTGTCAGTTGTGCTATAGAATGCTGAGAGAAGCAAACGCTAGAGACATTGTGGCTTCTCTCCTCTTTTATTGCTTTGGTTTTCCCCTTAAGCCCACTCAGCAAGGAAATGTTTGTTCTGGAGTTGTTGGCTTGTACACAATAGTTTGGGCGGCAGGATCAAAAAGCCTTTCTGGTAAAAGTGTTTAAATGTTAAACCTCAATAATGTTGTTGTGTGTGTAGCATAGTCTTATGTTGTGGTCCTAGTTAGCCACTCCAGGAGAGTGAATTATGATATCTTGTGGTGTTTACTATTTCTCGTATGTAGATTGCATAATCGTTGACCCCAAAACCCTAATAAAGATCTTACAATGACATCAGGATTACCAATCATGTGTCCTTTAAAACATTCCTGCTAAAACAGAAGTTATTGTTTTGTTTTTGCTTCTCCACAGAGAGCACAACAAGATGAGATGGATAAGATTGAAAAGCACATCAAATCCTCCAAAGACAAAGAGAACGCCAAGCCCCTGGATAAGCCTGAACAGTAAGACCACCATACTTCCTTGTACAAACGTTCCAGTGACTAGAATCTGAAGTTTAGTGGAAGATCCCGCTTCTTTCCTTCTCTCCTCCATCCCAGGTTTCTGTTCCAGCTCTCAGAGATCCCTAACTTTTCAGGCAGGGTCTTCTGTGTCCTCTTCCAGTCCACCTTCTCTGAGTGCAGCTCCTCCATCCACCGCAAGCTAGAAATCCTGCAAAGAGCCTGCACTGTAAGTGTGTGTTTGTGTGTGCTAATTATTGTGTGTACTTTTTGCCCTTATTCTGCACTTCCTCTCTCATCTCTGTCATCCTCCCTCTCTTTTCCACATTCATACATTTTCCCTCTGTGCCCTCATCCCCCCCCCCCCCCCCCCCCCCCCCCCCCCACCAGATCCTGCAGAGTGGGAACGGGGTGATGAAGGTGCTGGGTCTGGTTCTGGCCTTTGGGAACTTCATGAATGGAGGGAACCGGACCAGAGGCCAGGCGGATGGCTTCAACCTGGACATCCTGCCCAAGCTCAAGGACGTGAAGAGCAGTGTGAGTGGGACTGAGCCTGCATCCTCGTCACTGAGTGTTGGTGAAACCCAGTGCCACAGAATCCAGGCTAGCAAAGCTAGCGATTTACACCTGTTTGCATATTACTGTAAGTAGTTACTTTTGTGCTGTGTTTCTTTTCAAATCACAGGACAACATGCGAAGTCTTCTGTCCTACATTGTGGCTTACTATCTCAGGCACTTTGACGAGGTAAGTCCTCAACCTGTTCATTTTCACGTCCCAGACTCCCAGCCTTCTACTATGGATACATGTTTCAGACATGCTGCTCTCTAATGTCTTGGGAAGTGAGGAGAGAGAGTGAGAGAGTGAAAGAATGTTGTTAAATGTTATTTATTTTCCCTCCTTATTTTCTGCTCTAACTAATGCTCTCTGCTCCGCTCTGCTCTGCTCTGTTCTGCTGGCCTGTAGGCAGTTACCGCTGGCAGCACATCCAAAAACTGCCTGTTGTAAATAAGGTGTTTAGCTATACAAAACTGTAGCAATTCGAACGGAGCCAAACACAACCTCAACCTACATGTGCACACACATGCATACACACACACACCATGTACAAGAGATGTTTCAGTGTCTGAAAGAAATTTGATTTTGGATCCAGTTTTTTTGGGGGGGCGTATAAAGGTGATTGGTGAACAAAATAATGTGTGTGTGTGTGTGTGTGTTGGCAGGACGCTGGCAGAGAGACGTGTGTCTACCCTCTCCCTGAGCCTCAGGACCTGTTCCAGGCCTCCCAGATGAAGTTTGAAGACTTCCAGAAGGATCTATCCCGTCTGAGGAAGGACCTGCGTGGTACGTTGTAATATCTCTCTGACCTCTGGACACTGGTCTCTCTTTGGGACATGTCTAAGCCCTGGACAGGGATCTCTCTTTGGGACCTGTCTAAGCCCTGGACACTGGTCTTTTTTTGGGACCTGTCTGAGCTGGCACTCATGCTGTCTACTACAGATGCACAGATAGCCTCCGTAGCCTAACTCAGTGATTTATTAAGACAGACTAAGGGCTAAGGGAGGCAGAGAGGTAGTGAGACACTGCCTCATCCCTGGCTACTGTGCAACAATCCAGTACTCCTGAGTAATCCAGGTGTTTGGTATGGAGGTTCTGGTGTCTCTGAGGGTAGACTTAAGGACTCTGTTGGGTTAGGAGAGGACCTGGGGGGGGGGGGGGGGGGGGGTGGAGAGCCTTTGATCATCTGAAGTGACAAAGTTCAGTCTGTGTTAGCATAAAAGTCAGAGGCCAGACAGATCCAGGGTACTGTCACTGTATCAGTAACATCGGACGGGCTTTGCACGCCGCTCCTCCCCCCTAAGGCCCCCCGCTCCTGGTTGTGTTTAGGTCCTCTGTAAAGCTTGATCCAAAACATCTGCATGTTAGAGGTTTTGCTTTCTTTTTTTTTGTGTTACTTTTTCAAAGGAAAAGTCAGAAGTCTTTGACTGTTTTCCAGACAAGGCACACGTTAGCCCAAGGTGTTGTACAGTAACATAGCCTGCACCGCAAAGCTTTTTACATGTGTAATGTTCTACTGGGGTAGATTTCTGAGATGATATGCTAATATAGTCATGTTTAGAGGAAGCTTTAAGTTATGTGCATGCCTTATTCCACTACAGTACATTTAGGTCTGACGAGTGTATATGGAGTGGGGTAGGGGCTCTGTGTTTGTGGTTGAGGACTTTTGATTGGCTCTCCTGGCCTCCCACCCAATCAATACTGAGTTATCAGTGTTCTGATGGAGACCCTGCTGTGACAAGCTCAGCAGAACTTCTTCCTGAGCCAGCAACCGAGTTCCTGTTGGATCACCTGCTCTCCATCTCTCTCCCAGTCTCTCCCCTGGTCCCCCGCCCTAACTACATTATGGTCACCTCTCTAATGGCTTTACCATCTTCTCTCCTAGTTTAGAAAATTATACATTTAATGTAATGCGAAGGGCGTAGGGAGTCAGCTGGCTGAGCGGTGAGAGAATCGGGCTAGTAATCCGAAGGTTGCCAGTTCGATTCCCGGTCAAGCCAACTGACGCTGTGTCCTTGGGCAAGACACTTCACCCTACTTGCCTCGGGGGAATGTCCCTGTACTTACTGTAAGTCGCTCTGGATAAGAGCGTCTGCTAAATGACTAAATGTAAATGTAATGCTTATAATTATGTACACACTATGTGATGGTATCTCTCTGCATCCAGTGGTTGTGTGAATCCGAGTTGAGAATGAAATCATTGGCCTGCTTCCCTCATATTCATGATATAAAGAATGCATGGTTGGACTATTTCTCAAATTATCCAGTTGTCTGACCTAGGACCTTGGGCCAAATGACAATAAATCTACTTCCATAAATATTGATGTGATTAGAGTCTGGAGAGTTGGCTGGGAACAGGGCTTTGAACACAGTTCAATCAGCAGTTGATTACCCAAGGTCAGTCATTACAATGCTGGAAGTTGTTGATGTGTTGAAAATGGCGATCTCTCCATGTCTGTTTAGCATTCTTTGAATCCACCTTTCCTCTCGTTACTCATTCTCAGCTTCGTGTGTGTGTGTGTGTGTGTGTGTGTGTGTGTGTGTGCACACACACTCAAACACAAAGAGCCCTCATGTCTCGTCTCTAGCCAGCGAAGTGAGTCAGAGGTACAGTATCTCCTGGAGCTGGTCACATGCTTCCCTGAGAGGGCAGGTCATTTCCTGCATACCCTCCTTGGCAGTAATCGGCTCGACCAATTAGGCTCTCATACCTCTGTTCCTAGGACTCATTAAATGATGACATGAGGAAGTAGAAGGAAGTTGGGTAAACACCTCCCAACCTTACACATGCACGCACGCACACACACACACACACACACACACTCTCACTCACTCACTCACTGAAAGACTGCTTACAGTACTACACTGCAAGACTTGCTCACTTTAAAAGAAGTGCTGATATTAAAGAGAAGGACTTGAGTTTGTTTAGACAGGATAGACAGGGCATCTCCAGAGTGTATGACCCAACAGCCAGCGCCCAGTCGGCGCTGCTCCCAGCCCCAGGATGAGCTCCCTCTCTGGGGGGTTAAACTGCAGGGTTAGCCTGTAGGCCCTGGAGGATGTTCACTTGTTAGGCTGTCAAAACAAACAAACGGGGGCCCTTGCTCCCTCCTGCCCGGGTTGCTCTGGTGGTCCGGACAGAGAGAGAGAGAGAGAGAGAGAGAGAGAGAGAGGGAGCAAAACGGGGAGATTACTGTAAATGCTGGCACCAGAAAACGTCATGCTTAAGCCTAGTGAGAGTAAATGAATACTCTTGTAAGAATGTGAGCCTGTATATGAGGCTATATACGCAGAGAGGGGGTGAGGAAAGTCTGTGGGGGGGTCAAGCTGTTTCTTTGCTTCTCTATCATATATAGTTCAAATACGACGATCGTCCTGGTGTGGCTCTGTCATTCTCATTTGGGTGTCTGAGAAAGTGCGTCGTGTTTTTATTGAATGTTTTTTTTGGTTGATTGACTACTACACTTAGTCAATCAACATCTCTGAAAGAAAGCGATTGGTTTTGATGCCTTATGCCTGCAAAGAGTCTGTATCACTTTTTAGCCTTTTTCTTTGTCTGTCTGTTTCTGTCATGTTCTCCCACGGTCTCTCTCTTTCTCTCTTTCTCTCTCTCTCTCACAGCTCATCTTTCTGTGAATATATCCATTTGAGTTTTTTTATTTCAACACAGTGTAATATTATCTAGATGAATGGCATCTAGCCTGCTGTCATTCTGACAGTCTCCTCCATATCAGTGGTTCCATCTGTTAGCGCTGAGGTCTGGGGCAGTGGTGAAAGTAGACAGCAGCACATGTGGAGAGAGGCTGGGGCTAGACTAGAGTTTGAAGCTGTAGCTGGGTCTGGAGTTTAGACTTGGGCTGAGGCTGGAGTGAAAGCTAAAGTAGAGGCTGGGGGCTGGAAGCTGGAGTGAAAGCTAAAGTAGAGGCTGGAGGCTGGAGGCTGGAGTGAAAGCTAAAGTAGAGGCTGGAGGCTGGAGGCTGGAGGCTGGAGGCTGGAGGCTGGAGGCTGGAGTGAAAGCTAAAGTAGAGGCTGGGGGCCATGTTAACTAGGTAACCCCAGCTATGCGGCACTGCCTGACCACAGGTCAACTAAGTGGTCTGTAATAGTCCAGATGGCATTTAGATTGGCATGTGGCCAGACCAGGCCAAGCAGGGAGAGATCTAATCCATCATGGCCACTGATTGTTACGTGACTCTCTGAACGTCATGGAAGTTCCAGAATTCCAAGCTTCTGCAGGAAGAGGACATCAGTCTTCTCTCTGTGGACGGTGTGTGCTTGCCTGGGTGTGTTGAAGGGGTTACAGGTGAATGGAGTGGAATGTAATTGACTTATTGACTTTGCAGAAACATTCACACACTTTTCCATCTTTTCTGTTCAACTCAATTCTGTCAATCAAACAAAAAGAAGACTGACATTACAAAAGAGGAGAAGAAGATAACTGTTAAATGAAAAAGGGATACAGGTGGTAGAAATGTGACTTGCCCAGTAGTACTGTACCCCAGAACTGTAACACATATTCTGGAAGTACTGCTCTGTATTTACTTAAGGATGCTGTGTCTTGTTCTGTATTCTGTAGTCTGTTTTCTTTGTTACTCGAAGTGTGTTCTTGATGTTGGTCTCGGTTCCCTTGTCGTTCCAGCATGCACTTCAGAGGTGGAGAAGGTGTGCAAGGTGTCGTCGGAAGAACATCTGCAGCCCTTCAAGGACAAGATGGATGAATTCATCAGTCAAGGTGAGCAGAGGAGAACACACGTACACCCAAACATGAAACACACACACACGCATTTGGGCCTCATTGCCTATGAAAGGATGTGAAGCATTAGTCCTGTGGCCTACAGCTGTGTGTCTGTTCCTTTGGAGGGATGGCAGTAGGGAGCAGAAGTTGGAAGGCTCTTTCCTTGGCCACCAAGTCTTGGTCTGTGGCTGGTGAGGTGATGTCCAGTGTTTAGAGACCACAGATGAGTCTCCACTTTGTTTAATGGTCTGAGCAGGTGTACTAGACTGTCCGACTAAGGGACAACGATAGACTGTGTGTGTGTGTGTGTGTGTGTGTGTGTGTGTGTGTGTGTGTGTGTGTGTGTGTGTGTGTGTGTGTGTGTGTGTGTGTGTGTGTGTGTGTGTGTGTGTGTGTGTGTGTGTGTGTGTGTGTGTGTGTGTGTGTGTGTGTGTGTGTGTGTGTGTGTGTGTGTGTGTGTGTGTCTCTGTAGGGGGGACACTTCACTGAACTGAAACGGCACATGACATAGTGGCTTTTGTCGACTACTACAGACAGACACACACACTTCTGGTCGGTCTGACTGCCCGTCTCCATGACACCACCAGTGGAGTATTAGGATTTGTGGCAGAGGAGGAGGAAGAAAGGGAGGCTGTTTGGAGCTGGTCTCGGTTAGCCAGACTCTCAGACTTTTTTGATGTTGCAATCCATTGATGTTGCAGTACATGTGGTAGGACATGAAAGGCATAGCCCAGATATGTTATGCATATACAGTCGCCTGCACACACTGCCGTCGCCCATTAACACCAACACTCGCTGGCAAAGAGCAGATCTGCGTTCACACCCTTCTGTTTGAAGACGTCTGGCGTAGATGTTTCAACCTAGATCCTGTCACGTTGGGTTCACTCACCCGAATGTCACACAGTTAACCTTTTAATCATTATCTCCCATCATTATCTCTTGATTGTTTGAATGGCAGAGCATTCCTGGCGTTCCTCACCTCTCGTTTCCTCTCAGGAGTTTTTTGTCGGTGACCCCCGGAACGGGGAATCACTGACATGAATCCAGAGCATGTATAAATCAAAGTGACACCAGCATTCTGGCGTGTGTGTGTGTGTGTGTGTGTGTGTGTGTGTGTGTGTGTGTGTGTGTGTGTGTGTGTGTGTGTGTGTGTGTGTGTGTGTGTGTGTGTGTGTGTGTGTGTGTGTGTGTGTGTGTGTGTGTGTGTGTGTGTGTGTGTGTGTGTGTGTGTGTGTGTGTGTGTGTGTGTGTGTGTGTGTGTGTGTGTGTGTGTGTGTGTGTGTGTGTGTGTGTGTGTGTGTGTGTGTGTGTGTGTGTGTGTGTGTGTGTGTGGGAATAATATGTGCATACATTTGTGTGAGCGGTTGGGTCTCTGTGTGTGTGTGTGAGAGAGGGAGGATCTGAGAGTTTGTGAAGGGGGGACTGTGTGTGAGGGGTCTGGCTGTGATTAGTCTGTTGAGGATGCTGCTGCTGCCACGCCACTTAACGCGTTTGGATAATGTGTCGTGACCCGGTGACCTGGTGCCAGCCCAGCAGGGGATTTCGATCGCCCTGTGTGGATGCTAATCCGGGAGGGTGACCCATGAGGACCTGGGGTGAGGGTGGGAGAAGGAGAGAAAGGTGACAGGCTTTAACCCCTGGGCTGTCTACTCGACCCACCCTCCCCCATAAGCACTACCTCTCCTCGGCTTAATTCTTCAATCCCTTTCCCTCCCACAATAGCAAACTCTGACACGTTACCCCTCCCAATCTCTGACTCCACAAACACACATTGCACACACACTCAACATTCAACACACACACACTCCGGTACCACGAGTTCCCCTAGACACCAGAAGCCCAGAGAGAGAGGGAGAGAGAAGAGGCAGAGAGCCTGCAGGGCCTGCTCTGTGGAGTCTCTTCCCCACAACTGGGCTCAATTTGTCAATGAGCACCCCAGCAGCTGACCCCTGACGCCCCTGCTCAGCCCCTGAGGAAACCCTGTTTCCCCCCCAGTGTCCCCGGCTCCCAGAATGCTGATTGGTTGCTGGTCCTCACGATGCATACTTTCTCATGTACTGTACATTTTATCTCTCTCTAGAGAGAGAGAGAGAGAGACTGTCTCTCTCCTGCTGTCAGCTTATCTCGCTCTCTTTCTCTTAACTCCTTATTTTTCAGGTCTGCATCAAATGCTCTCTTTATAACTCATTCTCTGTCTTTAATACTCACTTTCTCCAGCTTCCTCTTGTCTGTCTCTTTGTGTCTCTCTCTCTTTCTCTCACTCACTGTAAGCGTGTCAGAGAAGTGAAATGAACACACGGTGTGGATGGTTCTGCTGGACGAGGCGAGGAGACGTCTGCTCCCGCGCCCTCTCCAGAACCCCCCCCTGCTCAGCGCCTGACGATCCAAGCCTAACAGCCAAACAAACAGCCACAGTTATCTCTTTGGCTCGCGTGTCATTTCCCTCCCATTTGTGTGCGGCCGTTTGTCTGAGTGTGTCCGGCTGATTGAAGAAGTGCACTCTGGGTAATCCCCAGTGGGAGTTTACTAGCCTTAAAGACGTTGTTATCCAGAAACGCACTTGATATGAAATGGATTTTAAACTGTTGCACATGTACCGTAGCCCTGGCTTCTACATCACAATGTATTCACAGACACAGGAGTTCTGTCTTTGTGGGAGTGTCCTTTCCCGCGTACAGACAGCCGGCTAGAGGAGGTCAGAGGAGGCTATTTGATGTTGGAGCGCCAGGGTCTCCAGCAGTCTGAGCTGACCGCTGAGCTGACACCACCAGGAGCAGCTGACTCCAGGCCCATCCCGGCCGGCCCCCTTCCTCCCAGCCTGCCCTGTTTGACAGACCCTGTCATATCTAAGTGGTGTTTGTGGTGGTTGTCTCTGCTCCACAGTGTCAACAGTGGTTACTACCTGAGCGTGAAGCCCGCTGACTGAGCGGGCGGGCGCTGGGGTGTGCCACCTAGCTGTAGGCCCCAAGTGAAAGCAGACCCCGACGAAGCGGCCATGTTTTGTCTAGGGACGTTGTTCCCCGCCTCTTCTTTTCCTCTACTGTTTCCAGAACATTCCTGCCAGGGAGAGAGCACGCTCACGGGTCAGAATCCCTCAGAACACCGAAGAAAGAACACTTTGTGTTGTGCTGCCGGGACACACAACGTCTGTTTTTCATTGAGAGACGGACAATAATGTAATACTTCCAGTGTTGTTGGTGCCGATTGCTTTGGCTCCAGTGTGTTCGTGTAGGTTTCCCCACACGGCACCAAGCTGCTGTTTCTGCTCCAGTGAAAAGCGGCAGGCTAGGCCTATCTTACTCCAGCAAATCACAGGGTTCAATAATTCAGAGACGAACTGTGGGAAAAAAAAGTGGTCAAGCAAGCCAGCATGCTTTATTAAATAGATTGTGACTTACAAAATCGACCATAAACGTAGCTAATTCACAGTGAAAACACAAACAACCAACAATTAGCCCCAATACTCCAGGATCCTTCACTGCTAACTTTCACTCTCTGATTAACTGTCCGGTAACAATAGATACCTCATGCTACAAGATCAATAGGGAGATTTAGTGTTGGAAGACACATATCTCCTCTTTGGCCATGTCTTTAGAGCTCAGATGTGGCTCTGGCTTCAATTACCCAAGCCTGATTTGATATTCCCCAGGTAGGGAGGACCGTAGATCAGGGCTGGAGGGGAGACCTCATGTCTGTCCAGGCCCCACAGATCCCCTGCCTCCCTGGGCAGGAGGCGGAGGGGAGCAGGGGAGGGTTGTTATGGCTGGGCCTAGTCCTGGATGAAAGCTGGAGCTGGGGAGCAGAGAGGGGTCTATGGATGTGATGAGGTTGTGTGTGTTTTGGGGGGTGAGGGGGCATCGGGGTTGAAGGGCTTTGGTTCAATTTCTTAGATTATATAATTGGACTGCCTCTCCCCACATCACACACACACACACTGTTTCTCTCCCCTGTTCCTGAGCCATGCTGTCAGAAGTCATCTCCCTAACGCTGGTAACCCTGATTCGATACGCACAGCCTAACAAAGTACATCTAGAATTCACGTTATTCTGGTTTTTGTTTTGTTTTTTTCTTTCAGCCAAATGTGAATTGGAGGCTCAGGAGACCCAGCTCAACGGGACGCACAAGATGTGAGAACCCCCTCTACCTTCTGACTGTCCCTCAGTCCACTCTGGAGGGATACTGTAGCAACACCACTCCAGTTATCCACATGGTGTATGCAGTATGAATAGACTCATGTTTATGTATGGAATCTAGCCTGTTCCCCTTAATGTGGAGTTTGTAAACCAGAATGTTCTGTGTCAGACACAGACAGGTTGGCTCTGCAGATCAGACTATTACAAAATGGGGTGTGACGTGTAGTCAAAACACTTTCGAAAGCCTTTTAATTAAGTTAAATAAGGATTTTTCAGGATAAGTGTTTTTCAGAGAATATGGCTTTAATTTTGGTCAACTCGGGTTGAACTAAACAGCATTGTGGCATCATGTCAGCCCTAAGACAGGCATCTTGACATTCAACGATAGTCTTTTAGTCTTTGGGGAGTTTTCTTTTCTCCAAGAACGTGGTTTATCGTGTCTTTGATATGTAACAATACAATCAATTTTTTATTATGTTGCTTGTAAAATGGGCACTAAAATTCCTCCTTGTGAGCCTCGTTTTTTTTTCTTGCAGCTTCCTGGAGCTGACCGTGTTCTTCTCAGTAAAGGCCAAGATGGGAGAGAAGGAGGTTTCTCCCCACACCTTCTTCTCTGTGTGGCATGAGTTCTCCTCAGACTTCAAAGAGCTGTGGAAGAAGGAGAACAAGCTGATCCTACAGGAAAGGTACGGCTCCCTTGAGATCGACCATAGCTCACTTTAGTTGCTTTACAAGTCTTGCTAAGCATGGGTTTCTACCCACAAGTCATGCCAGTGATGGTTACTCATGAGAAAAAATATATTGCAGCTTGATTTTCAACAAGGAATTTTGACTTAGGTTCTCACTATCCATCGGTGTTGTGAAAGCACCATTGCTTCACAGTGAATGCTGAAGAATGAGCACAACATGTTTCAAGCACAGTCTTCGATCAGGAATACTCACACGGCACATTGGATTTCAGCCGCCATGCATATTCCACTTCCAGGATCTAATAAAAGGAATGTGGTGCCCCCAAAGTGCTTTCCTAGCTCGGTGCACGGGGTTGTGATCCTCCACTCTCCACTCTATCTTTAGTTGGGCCAAGTTGTCTCAACATTTATTTTCCGTCAGATGAAGAGTGATTAGGAGAGCTTTGTCTGTCTGTCTGTCTGTCTGTCTGTCCTTGTAGATCACTGCTCAAAGTTTAATTTAATGTGACCTGATACTGAATCTCTCATATCTAGGCACGCCATCCTCTTTCTACCTACATACAGTTGTTGGCTATAAAACTGGCAGCTCTGAGAAATACCTCACCTTCTCTCCTCTCCTCTCCTCACCTCTGTCCTTCTCCCTCACCATCCCCCCTCCTCCTGCCTCGGCCTCCTCTATCCTCTCCACTATTCTCTCGCCTCCCTCCCTCCCTTCTCCTCCTCGTCTTCTATCCTTCCTCCATTCTCTTTCCCTCCCCACTCTCCCCCCTCTCTGGAATCTCTCTCCCCCTCCCTGGCAAGCTATCTGTCAGAGGAGGCAGAAAAATACTGCAGCTTGACTAAGGTCAAATTTGTTACACCTTGGAGTGAGTGATGGAGAGGGCCTTTGTTGTGACAGGTGATGGTGGATGCAGCAGAATTCCTCACATTAGGTACTCCTGATGGCAGAAATGAATCTTCTCGTTTGCAGTGGAGAGACACTCAGCCACACACTCTCTCTGTCTCTTTCGCACACACACACACACACACACACCCACACTCTCTAAAACACACACACACCCCTTAGCAGCAGGTTTGATCTAGTCTCACTGAGGTGTGTCGTCTCCAACACATCATGGCAGTGTGTTTTAGATCATTATGAACCAGAATACCGTAAACTCTAGTCTTGCAGGCGAGATGCTCAGCCATTATCCTGGCCGCTGGTCTCTGTTACCCACAGCTCTTTTGAGAGATCAAAGTTGGTGGCCACAATGTCTTGACCATCTGAAGCAAGTCAAAAAAGCAAGTTTTTTATTTTATTTTATGTAAATGTAAGTCAACTCAGCTTAAGTGTTCAACTAAGATACAGGTTGGCTTGGCTTTTTAATAGAGGAGCTTTGAGTTAGACTTGCCATGCTTTCTGGAGGCCTGGCCCGGCCTGGCCTAGCATGGGCTAGCATTGGGAGGTCTGGGTGTCCCATTAGTATTCTACCACTGTACTCCAACACATCTTTGAACACCACCTTCCCATAACATGGCCCATATGTTTACTATTAGATTCTATCTGCCTCATTCCCATTCACCGAGAGAGGGGGGAGGGCAGGGGGGGTTAGGCTGGTCTCTGAACCACAGCTCGCTCTCCAGTCTCTGTAATGAGAAGAGGACCTGGCTTGAACGAGTAGCTGCCAGTGGTCCGATGAGGTTTTGCGATAACGCCCTTAGAGTCAACAAATACAAATTAGCCTGCATGGCTAGCTAGCCGCCGATAAGACAGGAGAGCTTTCTACATTATTCATTTCAAACCACAACCAGAGAGGCATGTCTATCAGCCTGCATCTGTACAGAGATCAGCATCCAGTTTAGATCAAGTTCCTCTGATCCTCCATGGAATGTATGGGACATGCCTTGGCTCCTCTGCTATAGGCCTTCCTCAGTGTGTGTGTGTGTGTGTGTGTGTGTGCGTGCTGGGGTGTGTGTGGGGGGCCTTATTGAGAGCGAGAGACCCGACGGACACTGTCTGACTACATTGTTGGAGGGCATTACCTTGGCGAGGATGGAAGTGGTTTGTAAAGAAAACAGAGGTGGGACATGGCGTCCCCCTCAGATGGGTCTCCAGTGTGTGCTGCCTCGTCAGCGAGGGGGGCTCCAGAGTCTCTGCTTCCTGGCAGAGCTCTGACCTGTACTCTCCACAGTCAGCTCTGACCACGGCCAATTAGTTCTGCACTGAGGAGCCAGGAGGCCAGGCTGGAGACACGGAGCACACGGCTGGGTTCTATTCGGATCCCGCGTTTCAGATGGGTTCTATTCGGATCCCGCGTTTCAGATGGGTCCTATTCGGATCCCGCGTTTCAGATGGGTTCTATTCGGGCCCGCATTTCAGATGGGTTCTATTCGGATCCCGCATTTCAGATGGGTTCTATTCTGATCCCGCATTTCAGATGGGTTCTATTCTGATCCTGCGTTTCAGATGGGTTCTATTCTGATCCTGCGTTTCAGATGGGTTCTATTCTGATCCCGCGTTTCAGATGGGTTCTATTCGGAGCCTTCCCTTCTGCCCAGTTGAAACTGTGGCGTAGCCATGTTCTACCGCTCTGCACTTCATGTGGTGTGCTATCGATATTGATGGAAGACCTGATAACCGATGGATGAGTTGGACGAGTCATGCTATTGACGTTGACCAGATACTGTGTTTAAAGAATGGCCAGGAATCCCACATGGATCGTGTTTGATTGGACACCAGCCTGTGTATGTATGCGTGTTTGCGTGTATGTTTACATGTGCGTGTAGCCAGTATGGAGAGGAGCCTGTGTTCCTCCCGTGTCTATCCTGAGTGACAAAGCAGATTCATCTCTCTGAGGGCCAGCCAACAGCCTACTACAGGAGTGGGAAACCACAAGCCCTTGTTACAACCCACTGGCTGGTCCCAAAAAAAACATTATTTTTCTTGTCATTGATCATTGTAATTCATCAGTGTTTCAGACTAATGTTGAATTATTGAGATGAACCATCGTCTGCCTCTTTGCTTTGAAGTCGAGGCAATGTCTCGTCTCTCTCTGTCAAGCTGAACGGATGTCAGTTTGCTTTCTGAGAAGTGTAGCGGATTAAAGAAATCATAGCAACTATCCAGACATCTGTATTAGAGGGAGGAGACAGGCTGTCAGAGTCTGCCTCTGACCTGACTCACCAGGGCACACACACACACACACACACACACAACCCCTCAAACCCTCTCTTTGTCCTTCTTGCTTTCTCTTTCTCACACACACACACACACACACACACCCTTAAACGCCCTGAAACGGTCGATGTGTGACTGCTCATGCTAACCCTTCACAGCCCAGGGACCCCCGTCTGCTGCACTGCTAATTGTCAGGATGTGTGTCTCCTGCTGCCTCCGTCATTAGACAGACACAGAGAAGGTTCTGGAACAGAGCGTGACCCTGCCTGAGCCGGCCCTTATTTGGACCTGGCAGATCCTTGGTTCCAGAGAAAGACAGATGCACACGCACGCTCGCTGGATAGCCTTAACCTCTCTCTCTCTGTCCCTCCCTCTCTCTGATTTCCTCTTACAGACACACTTAGACACACACACACTCCTCCAGCTCTGCCAGTGACAGGAAGCGGGGACTCTCATTGTCCTGTCACTTTCCCTCTCTCGCTCCTCTCTTCTCATCTGGAGTGGTGGTGTGTTGCTCCAGTGTGGGGTTTAAAGTAGTCATGAAGTGGTAGCTACTGACCTGTCTGACTGACTGACTTGACAAACCATGTGTATGTGCCTCTGTCCTGGGCTTTACCAAGGCCTCATAACTCTGCTCTGTATAAACACACAACCACCAGTTCTGGCCTCGTCCAGAGAGACAGGGAGAGGTAGAAAAGGAGAGAGGGGGTGGCCGTGTGTGTGCGTGTGTGTTTGGTGGTGGGGAGAGAGGGTGAAAGAAGAGAAGATGGAGAATAAAGAGGTGAGCAGAGGGGAGGGGGGTGTTTGTGGTGGTGGTGGGGGGGGGGGGGTGGTAGTGAGAAGGAAAGGGGAGAGATGTGAGAGGTAGACGAAAATGAGAGAACGAGAGGGGGGTCTTTAATAGGGGAGGAGGACGGAGGGGGGAGAGAGTGCACTTGGTGGCCAGATTCATCTCCCTTCTCCCCTCATTCTTCAGAATGAAGCATTTTTTTTCTCTTGACTTCTCTGCAAGATCTGCATCCAAATGTCTCTTAAGGTGCCTTCTACTTGTAACATAAGAAAGGGGAACTGGAGAATTTGTGAGGCCAGGCTTTCACAGATCATAAGGGTGTACTTCTATCATCCTCTCAGCCCGTCATACCACCTCATAAGTCAGGCAGAGAGACCCAGAACCAACCCCAGACTTCTGGGTCAGAGTGGACTAGTCTGACTGGTCTGCCATTGATACTAATGTACAGTCAGACTGTTTGTAAGCAGGACTCACTTGCAAACCAGATCCTATTGACACCCTGGGTTCATGAAGATGCAGTAGAATGAAGAGAGAGCCATGTCTGTGGTTGTCTTGACAGTTCTGGAAGAGATCATGTTGACTAGATTATCTCTAATGGCGTATGAGGAAGACTGAAACACAAACCGTATGCGCACATGTGCAGCACACGGCTTTAAATCCGCAGACAAACACCCACAAAACCAACCACGTACACATCAGACACACACACACACAATCCCTTATCATTTTTTTGATTAAGCTCGACCACAGCACTTTCCTCTGGCGTCAAAGCCCACTCCTTGTAAAGCAGCCAATGTGTCAGGAACATGCTCCCAGTTCTTCTAGCGTTGTGTGTGTGTGCGTGCATGTGCGTGTACACCAATGTGTCAATAATGTGCTGCTAGTCGCTGACTCACACACTAACACATTGCCAATTATGGGTCTGCAGAAAACCTGTTGCTGCTTTTGATGGTTAGGAGTTGAGGGAAATGAGAGACAGCCTCCCTTTCAGGCCACCCTCCTACCTACTCACACTTTCTCATTTCTGGTCTCCCGTCGTCCTCACAACGTCCCTTTCTCACGTCCTCCATCTCTTTATATTCTTCTGATGCTCCTAAGGCACCCTAGACGGACAGGCCGGTCCATTCTGTTTGTCTGTGTAAATGTGTCTGGGGTCGAGGAGCATGTCAGATTGGAGCGCTTCCGACCACGGAGATTAAACGACTGTCTCTACACAAGGAACTGTCACTAGCTATTAGACGGTGCCGAGAGGATGCCTCATTCTCAGTCTTTCTTTCCTCTGTTCTCTCTCTCCCTCCCTCTCTCTCTCTCTGTGACTGTCTCTCGCTCTCTCTCTCTCTCTCTCTCTCTCTCTCTCTCTCTCTCTCTGTGACTGTATGTACTGTGTATGGTACATAATTATGGCTGGACGAGGATTACACTTTTCCACCCTGTGTGTGTACGCATGTGTGCATGATGCATTGGGATTTAAGGGCGATTATACTCACTTGTGACCTGCACGTGTTTTGATGCTCCGTTCCTTTGCCCCTCGCCGGGTTAGACTGAGGGAGGTGGATGCACGCGAGGGCGGAGAGGTGACGTCAGGTCATGTCTATGTTTGTGCGTGTGTTGTTGTGGATGCTGGCCCTGAGAGAGCTGGTACGAGGGCCAGTGTATTACACCAGGGGAGGATTAGAGTTGTTTTTCGGAGTGTGCGGCGTGGCTCTTGTGGGAACAGCCCAGTAAGCAGCTGGCCGGTAAGCCTCGGTACCAGGGTTGGTGCCGTACCTGGCAGGGGTCAGTCGACCCACCACAAGGTTGACCAGGACCCAGGGCAGCACCGATCACATCGCCACTAGAGTGTGGGGTATGTTGGTGTCTGTGTGTCAGGGGGAGGGGCTTCACGGGGTGTTGGGACACAAATGTGATTTAGACAACCCTGTGTTTGGGCCTGCGAAGAAGGATATGGTTCTGTATAGGCCCCATCTGTTGTGATGGAGTAGATTGTGTGTGTGTCCACAGTATGTTCTGAACCTGGCCTCTGGGTCACTGTGATGACATTGACTGTAGTAAAGATGTGAGAGAAACTCAAACTGTAGCATCTAATTTGGTGAGTGTATCTGTCCTCTGTGTTTCAGGTTGAAGGCAGCAGAGGAGTGTTTCAGACAGGCCAAGGAGAAGGCCACCTACAGTGTCAAACCCAAGCACGCCTCAGGAATCGTACGTTCACCTTAGCATTTCTTTCTTCTCTTCCCTCATACACATCACCTCACACGTCTCTCAATGAGACGTGCGAGGTGATGTGTCTCTCTGTCTCTCCTTGTCTCATATTCCTCTAGCGGCAGGGAAACAGTTTGTAGCCTAAACTTATGTTGTGTTTCTCCAGAAAGCCAAGCTGGGTATGAAGATCTGATGGATTGGCTGGTGGAGCACAGTGGAGACAGGAGGATGAGGAAGAGATTAAGCCCAATCGGACTGCATGGACCAGCAGGTGAACTGTACAAGAACAGTAATACCTGTCTGACTGTCTGCCTGCTTGACTTCTGAGGTACTGCTCCATTATCTTAACGTGCTCATTCTCCATACCCACACCCAACAAGGAGTCCTGTGATTTGTCCAAATAATGTCAAGACAACAGGAACCTGTTATCGGATATATGGATGTATAAGACACAGGATAGTGACCAGCAAACAGTGGAGTGTATGACAACGGTGTCAGGTCCTTCAACAGTATTATTTTTTTAATAATCTTGCATTCAAAACACAATTTAAGTTACATCAGTTCAATCTCAATGTTGTTGAAATCCTACTTGATTACAATTTTTAAAACAAAGGTGTTTTAAAAAATGAATTAAAATAAAAAAGTCTGTGTCCAGGTAAATAAGGATCCAGCTCGTCTGAGTTGGTTTTGAGTCAACAAAACCTCTGAATGTGGACATACGATCTCTGAGCTCAGCTAAATTACGGCAGTCAACTGCTTTCTGGAGCTTTCCGTAACTGTACGGGCACATCTGCTCTAAAGTACAAAATCTTTGGCAATGTACATCTGTGTCATCCAAAGTATGAGAAAGAAAATGCCTAACCTCTGTAAATGTATAACTGACTCACTTATTTAAGATGAAATGCTAATTTTGAATCTTAAGTTTGTTTGTGAGAGTGGGGTGGGGAAGGTTATTACATTTCTTTGGACACTAACATTGTAAGAAAGTATTCAGAGGAATGTTTAATTTTGCATTTAAATTACAACACTTGACTTGGTTGCAAAAATATATATTTAAAAATGCTATTCAATGATTTTATCAATGTAAAGTAGTATTCAATTGTGTAACATTCTTTTGTTAATGTTGTGTTCTGTGCCCAGCATGTCAATCACTTAACAATCCTGGATTTGTTTGAGGTTTGAATCCTCCATGTGCAATAAGTGTTTGTATCAACCAGATCTTTTGTTTTGGTTCGGGAGCAGTGTAATTTATGTAAAATAAAAGGATGAATAAATTCAGCATTTTATTTGGTTTCATGTTTTCTGATCTAATTTTAATAGTTTGCAGTTTCTGAACAGTGTAGTGGCAAAACATCTGACAAACTTTACTCACCTTTGAGTACTACCAGTTACTCAAAGGCAAAAAATGAACACAGTTAATAGATTTAGTGTATAATTTATTCATATTTCTAGATATATAAATTCTTTTATTGTACCATTTGATATAATCTCTATAATGTGCTGTCTAGTAATAATGTTTATTTATTTATACAGAGCAATATAGTGCTATTTGGATCCGCAATAAGGTATTCAACACAGTTATGAAAGGTCAACTCTGGTGTGGCAAGACTTCACTCAGTCAGCAACTCCTCCTTCTTCAGACGGAGCTCTGAGTGGCGTACTGACCCAGTCTCTCCTATCTGGATCTCTAACTCTCAAGACCCCCCCCCCACACACACTCCAGTCACAGTTCAGAGGGGCATGGAGAGGGTGGATAGCGGATCATACTTTGTTAGTCTGTGATGCTCACACGAAATACTCAGATACCCAAAACCAGGTGAACTACAGGAGTTCATATTCAGGGGTCAATCATACAGCCTTCAATCTGCTGTGGAATGTCTTTCATAGAGTCTGTCTCAGAAGTTGATGCGAATCTTGGCCTCTTCAATGTCTCTTTTTGTTGGGAGAGGTCTGATGTTCCTTGTCCTTAAAACGGTCCTGTTCTGATATAGTTTTTTTGGCACTGTGTATGTGTAATTGCAAAGAAAGTCATAAACATCAAACTTGGTGTTTTCACCCTCATACACTCAGGGTGTACGGACAAGTGTCTTTGTGAGAGGACTCGGGCGATCTCTTGGGGAGGAAGAGTGTTCGGAGACCCAGAAACCCGAGGGTGGCAGTGTAGGCTGGTCGAGGGTATATAAAGGTTGCCTAATACACAGCAGGTTCCCCACGTCTGCAGTCCACACTCCCACCGTTGCAGTCCACACTCCCACCGTTGCAGTCCACACTCCAGGTGGCCCTCGGCCTCAGACCTGGTCACTGCTTGCCGACGTCGCCCACGCTGACGGATATGCAGCGGCACTGCTTCACCCGCTGGATCTTGCGGTGGCGGAAGGGCGGCTGGAGGTCGGGGCAGTCCAGCTCCACGGTGAGCGTGGTGAACTTGTGTGGCCGGCAGAAGGCGCAGGACTGGAAGGACTCGGCCTCCTTCTTGACGTGCCGGGGGATGTAGAAGGAGTTGCACTGTCCGTAGCAGAAGCGGTTGATGATGGTCCGGCTCACGCAGCTCTCCTCGCTCACCGTCTGCCGGAGGGGCTGCGTCTTGCACCAGTCACTCTTCAAGTATTTCCTCTCCGTGATGACCAGTGCTTCCTGGCTGGAGGCCAACACTTCCTGTTTGCGCGTGCGGCGGTCAGAGGTGTTGCCGTTTCCCTTAAAAGGAGAAGGGATGGAGCCCTGGGGGCGGGTCTTCCTGGATTCCCCCACAGCGAATAGAACACCAGCCAGCATGACTGACAGCACCACCTTCCAATACATCTTTTGAAAAAGGAAAGACAAATAAGAACAACATTAGAGCGGAGGTAAACGGGTATAAAGCTTAGCTACTAATGACACTGCTATCTAATACACACTGTACAACACATTGACATTGTGAATTGATATACACTGTAGTAGTAGAGAATGGACATGCTGTCAGCCTCTTTTGACTGAAAAACAGAATTTATCAATACAGTTTCCATTGTCATCAGCTCCCAGCCCCCCCCCCCCTGTGTACTGTCTGATCCTCAACAGGTCTTAGCTCAAACGTAAACATGGTGTTGTGAGACCACAGGGCAGTCCAAGGGTCTAATCTTCCTACAGGACTAGCTGTCACTAATCTCTAATTGAGCTCTAATCTGGGGAATATAAGATTATAAACTCCCTTCAAGAACAAGGAGAGAATGTACATTATCTAATGCTGCTGCTTGGCCTAGGAGACCTTAGCTAGTTATTAGTGTTGGATCTTTAGCTGTGTCTTAGCTTAGTATTACACTGATTCCTGCCAAGTTCTCAGTCAGCCTGACTGCAGTGTTCATGCTACAGGGAAACTACAGTAACGTAACCGAATGATGTAAAAACTTATAATTAACTTTTAAATAATTACACATTTTTAGTGGTGTCTCATCAGTCACATTTCACAGATGGCCTATCGAAGTTTTTAAAAAGCGATAATCATTATGATCTTACTCTCCACCATCCACTCTCATCATCATTAGAACTAGTTTATCTTGTGGAGGAAATGGACACTTGGTGTAATATGTCTGCTTTACTGCGCCTGTCCTCCTTCACCGTCATCTGGACATACAAAAGCCTGCCTTGTTTCAGCCCTGGGGACTGGACTTCTCTCTCCGCCTGTGTTTAAATCCGCCCTGTCTGAAAGCACAGCTAATCACCGTGATGTATGTCCGCTGTGATCTGAAGGGCTAGGACCTAGAGTGGTGGCCGAACCTCAACTGTCTCTCTCTTCTGAAGCCTCGGCGTCTCTGTTTATTTTCTCATCAGGGAAACGGGAAATTAATTTGTCGGCTCGAAAGACTAAATTGCCTTAATTGAGCCATTAAATCTATTTGCTTTTTTGTCAGATAGAAAACAGGTTAATGTAAACATTATTAATAATCAAAGGCTGATGGTGCAAGGATGGTGGGAGCTGGACTGGCCTCCCTGTTTGACCGATGCTGGCTCTGTTTTGTCTGCCTGACAGCCATATAAACACATTCAGCCAAACCGTATGAATATCATCTGCAAATCATTGTAGAAGCTGTGGATTGTGGGTATCTCAGCTTGTATGTAGACAGTTAGAAAACTGATTACCACACAGAGCCTAGTTTTTTGGGGGGGTGGGTTTTGTAACTCATTTGATTTCTCTTTTTCTTTTTTTCTCTTTATTTATTTTGTTCTTTTTTTCGCTCGCCCCTCCCTCTCCCTCCCTGATTGGCTGAATAGGGTTAACCATGACCCTCCTAACTTTCCCTCCACTTTCACGTCGTTCCCTTTAGGACAGGAAGAGGCAGTTTAAGCCTCATTTGTCCCTTTGTTCCTCTCCAGGATGAATGAATATTTAGGTAAATATGCTTCACAGGGAATTCTGTCTGTCTACCTGTCAGTCAGTCAAACGGATGTCTTTAGAACGTATTTGGCAGATGTTGAGATGGACATTAATCTGTCAGTAGCTTTGACAATCTCCATTTCTCCAATGATGGAAGCCATTACTGACAGACCTCTTTAAGCCGTTTTGTCCAGTCGGCAGTTCACTGTCAATGTTCCTCTAACTTTTAATGTTTTTCTTTTTCTAGTTTATTGTACACTTTTTCTAGTTTATTGTACACTTAAAAATGTAACACTTTGACAGGTAGTTGTTTCCATTGTAAATTAATTCTGATATCCTATAAATCTTTCATGCAACACTTTTGTCTCAAACTCCATCATACATTTTCTGTTAGGACAGTTTTCTGTGGATGTGAATATGAAGTCAGCAGGGTTCATCAGAACCTCTTGGTCTGCTCAGAACATGATTTATGAGATCCAGAGGTGGTGCCACTGCCTGACAGAACCTTCCTAGCCTGTGGTCCCACTCCAACTCATAAATCTCACTCTAAAACTCATTTTGAGTTTCTGAATAATGATTGTGGATGGAGCCACAATGGGTGGAAAAGGCTGAGTCTAACCCGGTCTAACCCGAGAGTGTTTAGCTTCTGTCAGAAAGTGAAGGGGGAGGAAGAGTGGAGGGGTGGGTTGGGTGGCGGTAGAAAAGCTATTTGTGTGATGGGTCATTAAGGGAAAGAGAAAATATGCAACTCCACATCGATGTCTGTAAAGCAACTTTCTAAGTTTACTTTTAGTCTGAAAAAACTAGTATTGAAACTAATGAAGTCCTAGAGCAAGTGATGAGAAAGACTCTGGCAGAGAGACAGAGACCAGCTGCAGGGGCACGACCTCCAGATCAGTAGAACTGTGCCCCTCTTCACCTCTGCCCTGATTGGACCGATGTGATGATGGCTGAACCCTGACCCTTAGTGTGACCCCCCCCCCCTCCCGCACACACACACACACATATTTGAGGCCCCTAGCAGAATTACAATTCTAGCCTTACTTTTATGGAACTTTCCCTCTCTTTCTCACTATGGTGCCTCCCTTGCCAGCCTATTAGCTATGAAAACAGCGTTTCGGTGCGTTTAGGGGAACATGCTAAATGTGGCTACAGAAGGAGAAACAGCCCAGGGCTATTTAGACATGGACTAGCAGGCCCACAATGTCTACAGTCACACACCTACCACCCCTGTTTCCCCTCCATTGCCATAACTACCTCCAGCTGAGGGAGGCACACACACACACACACACACACACACACACACACACACACACACAAGAACACACTATTGCAAAATCACTTCTCTAGCTTGTGAAGAACAGCAAGATTAGGAGAGCAGAGCTATTATCATTGGGATATGAGTATGTTCATGGGCAGCGGTTGGTACCATTCCGCTTACTTCTACATGGTCTATGAGAATGAGAGATTACTGTGTGATTTCACTGGTCGGATAACGAGGAGACCTTGCAGGAGCAGCGCAGCCCAAACCCACCGGGGGGAATCTCATGTCCCAGCCAGCCTGGCCCAAGGTGCCTCCGCCGGGGCCTGACCTTTCAGACTTATCTCCCTGGGTAAACCAGCAGCATGGAAAGGCAAACACTGCCACCCTAGCACCCTGCCACCCACCTTGTGTCCGGACCTCCCTGGTTTGGCTTCATGCCCCTCAATCACTCCACCACTCTGATACATTATTACTCAGCCATCCCAGCCACTCTCTTTGTCTCCCCTGCATTCCCGTGCCCCCCTGCCTCCCCTTGCTTCTCCCGACCTCTGCTGCCTTCCCCGGCCTCTTCCTGCTTTCCCCTGCCTCACCTGCCTGTCGCTGCCTCTCCCTGTCTGATTCCCCTGCCTTTCTGTTCCTCCCCTGCCTCCCCTACCTCGCTCCTCTCCCTAACGACCCCCTAGCTCACTGTCTAGTGGTTGGAAGGCTAGGTTGTCTGTCAGTACAGAATCACTGTACAAACAACGTAACCTGAACGTGCCAAGAACAATCTTTGTTTCAATGTACTAAGGGGGTTGTGGATTTACAGAGGCTGTAGGAGAACTCGGTCCAGGGCTTTTACATCCAAGCTGAGAACCCGCTGATCTTAGTGAACCAGCCTTGGGGATGAAATGCAGGAGAGCATGCAGGGGGGTAGATGGATGGTGTTCTGGGGTCCAAGGAGGTAAATCCTGGTTCTGTTTCCCAGGCTGGGAGGCAGAGAGGCGCCTGGTCAGATAGAACTGAGCTGGAGATGGAGGAGGTAGATTACAGCCCTGACACAAACATGCCTCCTGCCCCCTTCCGGAGCCGCATCCTCTCCACTCTCCTTCTCCTGTCCTCCCACTTCTCCCTTCGCTTCCCTCTACCACCCCGTCTGTCTCTCTTACTCTCTGTCTTCAACCTCCTCCTATGTTCTTCCTCTTCTCTGCTAACCGTTGTCTTCCCTGCTGTCTTCCTCCCCCTCTTCTCTCTCCCGCATACCTCTGCACCAGAGATGGGAAGTAATGATGTACAAATACTTTGTTACTGTACTTAAGTAGATTTTTCTGGTATCAGTACTTGTCAGCGTCAAAAAGGATTCCTGACGAATGCTCAGCGTTTCTATAGTGTATTTTTGTATTAATGTATTAATTTGATGTGAGGTCCAGTTACCAGCACGACACTAAAACAGGTAGTAGTAACGCCTACTTTTTACTTAAGTAGCCTAAAAATCAGAGCCCATACTTCTTTACTTTAACTTGAGTGAAAAAGTGTAGTCAGTACTTCAACTTTTACCAGAGTGTTTGTAAACATGACTATCTGTACTTCTACTTGAGTGAAGGATGTGTGTACTTTTGCCATCTCAGCTCTGCACCCCCATGCTCCCCTAGCCCCATGGAGCCTCTCCTCTCCTCAGACCCATCGCGCCCTGCCTGGGCCTGGGCCCGGGCTCGCAGCCAGGGGGATCAGTCATGGATCTGGGGGAGTTAGGCCTCTGTCTGCCACGAAAGCCCTCCGTAGACACCCAGTCCAGCAGGGGAACTCACACAATAAAACAGCGCAGGGGCTCATACACACAAAGCCGCATGTAAAACCTTTGGGATTGACAAGGTTACAAAACACTGATCAATCACTACCTTGTAGGAGTTCCTGGCATGGCCCCATAGCTACAGTTACAGTACAAGGAGAAGCAGTGTGTGTGTATGTGTGTGTGTGTGTGTGTGCGTATGGGTGTGTGTATACTGTATAGACATATTTTGCAGGGATATAGAATCTGTTTCAGAATCAAAGTAAACATAAATGTGTGCTCAAGCAACTTGTTAAATTAACAGATGAAACTGCTGATGTAAATTTGATTCCACAGCTGTATCTCATATCCTGTGTTTTTCTCTAAGATTTTTCTATATCTCTGCGATTTCGGTAGCTTTTATATCATATTGAATCGTTACTCAATAATCCAGTTTATCACCAATTCCTACCTTTGCTCTTCCAAATGTTTTGACATGTCTTGATACCTTGGTACCTTGGACCCCTTGTCTGTCTGCTCCAGACAGGTCTAGACTATTACACAGCAGACAAAGCCAAGATGGAGGACATAAAGATATCAGCCCCTCAGATCTTTAGTCCTACGACAAATCTCTCAGAAGCTCCAAGATAACACTGGGCACTATGTTTCTCTGCTGACAGGAATAGGCCAGGAGGTGGTTTGGAACCACGCACCCATGGTGACGAGCATCCCTGGCTCAGACCAAAGTGTCTCAAGGAGGGGCCTGAGGGGGTGTTGATGTCGCTGGCTGGGTTTGACTTGCAGGACTAGGGCACACTCAAGCTGGGTGGACAAGATCTGCACGTCTGGACTGAGATCTGACAAAAAGCTTTTATTGTTTGGTGCAGTGGAATTAACTTCTGTTGTTGCTTTTTTGTGTTTTTACAAGACCGTAATTGGATGTTTTCTTCTGAAAAAACTGCCAAGAAATGTAATGAAACACCTTCGGATACAGCATGAGATCTTGACAACTCCAGCTACCCTGTCCAATCCTGCTCGCTTTGGAGTTTGAAAACATTATCTCAGGCCTGGCTCATACAAGCACAAATATTTGAGATACTTGAGTGTATGAGCGTATGTTTGATTTAGCCAACATGACAAGGAGAGGTGGCCTTTTTTTGACTGTTTTGTTTGTTCCTTTTTGCCTGACAGGCTAAAATCAAGTTCACCTCACGCATTGCATTGGACTCCGATCTACTTTATGAGGTTCTCTAAAGTTCATTCCCAGTCCTGAACTTGGCACCCCCTTAACTGTTTAAGCTTCAATAGTTATGCCACTCTCAATAGGCCTTTAATCACTACCTTAAGAAAACATTACTAACCCAACAAACGCTCCACTGTCTTTCTCTACAGTTCTAACCTCTGATACTAATTTACATACGCAGTCACAAACATGTACAGTTTTCTTCACACAATATTTTTATATATTTAGTATTTGAATTATTGACACTTAAAAGCCGAAAGCTCGCTTTTGCACGGAAACCTTGTTGCGACGGTAAGTTATACTGTTAGGCAATGATGATAAGGTCACCTCCGTGGTCGTCACAGAAATATTATGTTCCCATTTTATCAAAAATAATAAGAGTTATAAACCTAATATTTTGATCCCTGTAAAGCCTCTTTACCAAACAAGCTAACTGTGCAAGGTGGAGCGGTCACCAACTCTGGTATAAATCATTAATCGGATAATTAACACACACTCACAAACATACACACATTCACTCAAAACAAACACTCTCATTACTTCACACAGAGAGATAGAGAGAGAGAGAGAGAGAGAGAGAGAGAGAGAGAGAGAGAGAGAAAGCTTTACTAGTCGACTAGGTAGTATGTACTAAGTATGTTCGATTATACTTTTACATTCATTTATGTTTGGATTTATATATAGTATCATATTAACTCATCACATCTCGAGTCAAACAACCAATACGGCACAATAAAATCATGAATGAATAACATAATTTTGTTATTAAATTATCATACTGAAAAAGGTAACTGAACAGCATACATCCTAGTCTATTGAGGATGACATTCAATGTCCCTCTACTGATAAGATCATCAGCATGACTTGAGTGAACTCATTCAGGCACAAGTTATAATATCCACAAACATATCAAGTAATTTAATTAAAGCCAAAAATATAACTCAACTACATTAGCCATGGAGCCTAAAATTTAAGGTGATAATATCTGATATAGCTGTCAAAGCACTAACAATTACTTATAATCACCCAGTAATTTGTTGTATATGTAAATGTATACAGTGTACAGCTTACTTTTTCCAACATTTAATTGGGGTTCCACAACTCATCTAGACCTTTTGGAATATATCAACTTTAAAACCTTCCTGTTTAGAAATGTTTTGGAGATAAATCCTAAGAGAAATTATAGAGATTATTCATCTCTATAGTTTCCAGGTTCACTCAAACAGATCAAGCACCCTTAAACAGGTGCCCCAATGTGAGCATTATATCTGCTACAGTGTGTGAAGAGAAGTGAATTCTCAGTGTTGAAAGCGGCAATTACCTTTTATCCCAAAGGGTATTAAGATGCTCCCAGCCTCTCTGTCAGTTTTCTCTCTCTCTCTCTCTCTCTCTCTCTCTCGTTCGTCTCTGCTCTCTCTCTCTTCCGTGGGGGTGTCAGAGTATTCCAGCGCGGGTCACATTCAGAGCCGGGCTGGGGAGGTCCTGCTGCAGGTAGTGGTGCTGGTTTTGGACTCAGGTACAGAGGCTGTTCGGATGCCCATGAACAAGAACCCAAAGGTGGGTCCGCGGGTCAGCGTGGCCTGGCACTTTGGAGGCTGGATGGATGTCTTTCACTCTTCTCCGTCTAAGCCTGTATCTGCATCTGTTTCGGTCTGTTGCGTGATGTACTTGTATTTCTATATCTCTGTGTCAGTGTCTGTGTGTTTCTCTCCCTGTGTGCCTGTGTGCTTGTCAGTGCGTCCTGTCTCTGTGTTTGAAGTCTGGCTTCTGGCGGCTTCCCTGCACCCGCATGTGGATGTTATCACCCTCCAGCCTCTCCATTGGCTCCCATCACCAAACAAATCAGGCCAAGTCTCGCTCGCTAGCTCTCCCTCTCTCTTGGACACATACTCCCTCCCACCCCCCTCCCTCTTCTATTCTGCTCCCCCTCCCCTATGTCTTTCTTCCGTCCTTCACTCTCCCTGTAGAATTGGTACTCAATCCCTTCACACACATACAGGCGCACACACACAAGACCCCAGACACACAACAACTTTCTCTGTGGCTTCTGATGTGGTCAGCCTCCAGCTTCATACCCAGCAGAGAAGAGAGGAGAGAGAGGCAGTGGAGAGAGGCAGGGGGGAGAGAGGCAGGGCAGAGAGGCAGAGGAGAGATGGAGGGTGAAGGCAGAAAGAAAGGAAAAAGGGTGAAGTCAGAACAAAGGCTTAGAAAGAAAGTAGGGGAGAAGGAATTATGAGAAGAAGTAAAACCATGGAACTGTGGAATGGAGGGAAAATTCTGGAAGATGGAGAGAAAGATGAGAGTGCTAACCAAGAGAAGGTGGAGTGAGCTGTACTGCAGGCCATTATTGTAATTTCACACATGACGTGTGGCTTAAACCCCCTTTAAAATACTTTTATTGAGCCTATTAAATGCTGAGTTTCCTCCCTGAGTCTGAGCATGGTAAGGCTTTTAGTGTGGCTTTGTGGGCTGGTGTCACTCTGACACCATCAGATACTGAAGTGGCTGACTCCTTTTCTAACTGAGAGCCTCTGGCAGGTACAGTGCCTTCTCCGACTCTGTGAAAACCGTCTCTGTGAAAACCTCAAAAAACTGGTTTGAAATGGTCTGCTGTGGGATATTTGTTAGGAAATTCAGGAATTATTTATTTTTTGATTTTCATACACTTTGTAAAATTATTGTTACATCATTAATATTGCCCCATCTAGTGGCCAAGATGTGAAAAGCAGTGTTGCTGTCCTTCCAAGCTCAAAGTTTCTCCAATAACATGGAGTCAACACATTTCATCCTTCATCCAAAATTTCTTCTTCAGACCTCTTTATTACATTTGGAATGTTTTTATTTACAGAGCCCCACCATGCCCCACCCCCTGCTCCTTTTATTGAATTGCACAACCAAGACCAGACGCGTTCTGCAGAAACATCCACTTGACACGGACGACAACAGCATTGTTTGGATCTCTGGCACACTTCCAGAGGGCCAAATTAGGAATGACAGAATTAAATGGAAAGAAGAGTCTCTAACATTTCAAATTTGAATGGTGGAGTTGGATCTACTGTTGGTGAATCTGCGTGCTTTTGCTGTTCAATTCTACTGTGTTGGTTTGGTGTGTTGGGGTCAGGTCGTTCTTCAGTGGCACGTGGGTCTGAGCCTCCTCTATGCAGGAAGGACATTCACACTAAGCTAGCTGTAGCGGCTGGGTGTCTCAGCGGTAGAGCATCTGACTGCAGATCAAGAGGTTGTACGCTTTGGATGAAAGCACCTGCTAAGTGAATACTTTAAAAAAAAAGAAGATGAACCTTTATCAAATAAAGAGTATCACATTCCTACTAACAGGTCTCTTTAATACAGCGTCATCACACTCTTCGATATAACATGGTAGAAAAATAAATGAATGATAATGTAATAAAGACACTAAGATTCTGTAAGACAAGATATCTCTCCTCTCTAAATGTGGCTTTACCAGACGGACATGGTGACTGTGCTAACTTCCATAGTGCAATAAAAAGGCAAATCAAAGGTGACTGGGTCTACTCAGAACTAACTCAACTATTACATACATAAGGTGCTTTTGATTTAGCCTGCCTTGCATGGTGACGTTAAATCAAGCACCTCTAAAATGTGTCTGTGGTGAGTATTGGACCCAGGTGTGAAGGTGATATAACAGTTTATGTGCATTCTCTAGTGCTCCATACTTAACGCCGTCTATGGTGACAGTGAGCGTGTGCTTCTAGGCAGAAGATTCCTGTTTTGTAGATTGGTACATTTTTTACAGCATGTATTTTACATGTTCAACACACTTTCCCCATTTGACAGACACATACACACACACGCACACACAAATCCAGTTGATATGTATAACCTAACAACAGGTGATCAGACAAAATGGCTATCCTTGAAGGCATGGAGTCCCGAAAAGGCCCAAAGTCCAAAATGCCTTTGCACACACACGCACGCACACGCACACACAGACACACACACACTACGGGGGTCCCAACAGATGGTGATGTAAGGTGAGGTGAAATCCTCAGTTGATCTGGACATGCAACATCAGGTCTACCGTCGGTGGTTTATCAGACCACGGCCAACAGCGGACTACAGAAATGTACAAATGAAGACGTGGTCCTCCCTCCTCCTCCCCTGTCCTCTCCCAGAACAACACAGGATCCTAGCATAGTCCCACTACGCCTGTTAGCCTCACCGGAATCCCTTCACCTGACGGATAGGAAGGAAAGAACAGGTAGCTATTTTTCACATACTGTACAGTTTATAGAAGACATCAGCCTAAAGTAAGTTGTCTGTAAACCAGACAAAGGCCCTGCCTATCCTGCATTCTGATGACAGAAGTCACACATTGAGCAGCACAGTGAGAGAAGGTTGGAATGTGTATGTGCATGTGTACGCTAGTCCTTACCTGGACTTGTGATCCCTCAGAACAAGTTCTTACTTTTCTGTGGAGAAAAATGTAAATATGCTGTGAATGCACACCAACACTGTTGAACCCAGCTCTGAACAAGGCACAGCTTTCTGTATAATTTTAACACGACACACATGAATGCTTGCGCTCTGAAGGAATACATAAAAAAAACAACAAAACATTGGACCAGAATAAAATCTCAAAACTAAAGAGACTGGATGTAGTATAGTTCATTACAATATGAGTATACTAAATGGGGGTATTCGTGACGAGGGTTGGTGTGTTCTACAGTAGTAGTCCTGGAGGGCAAGGACTGATAAGGTTGCAGGACTGACTGAGTTGGACTCCAGTCCTCTGCAAGCTATGATCAGACACACATCTACAGTTTCTGCTGCAACTCACCATGTCGCGAGCCAAATCTCTCAAATGAGGTTCTGCGATCCTCAGTACTTTCCGACTTAAAACAAACACAAGCAAAGCAAACGAAGAAAAGGAAAACAAAGAGAAGGGAACACAAGCAACAGGATGGAGGGAAGGGATGGAGAGATCACACGGATCTACAGGGAGGTTGAAGAAAACAACAGAATCCTCCCAGAAGATACATGAGCAATGAGAAAGAAAGAAGGAACAGATGAAAACTGAAATAAAAGAACTCAATCCTCAACTTCTATCTGCAAACATTTGTTTCTCTCTTTTGCCAGGATGCTCTCTTGACATGACCATGGTGTTGCTGAGCTCTCTTCATTAACTATCCACTGAAACCAGCAGGGACTTTGTAAGCGGGCTAATCTTCCATGGCAGACCTCACATGGGCCCCTAGGGGGCGCCGTCACGCCTAGATAAGGATAAACGAGGCACAGTTCTCTGTGTGTGTCCCAGCCATGTGTGTGCGTGTGTTTCAGTCCATTGCGTGTTTGTGCCATCTATGTGTGTGTGTGTTCCAGCCCTGGTGTGTGTGTGTAAGTATCCCAGCTTGCTGGCCTTTCAGACATCAGTCTCCATCTTCTTCTTTACCTTCTTCTTGGCCTGCAGCAGCTCCTGGTAGGAGCTAGATCGGATGAAGCGGCTGTACGAGTCACTCTTCATCAGCTTGTAGATGTGCTCCTGCACACACACACAAAGACACACACAGACACACACACACTGGATGACAACTTCCTACCAGGTTTGGATATTGGTGATTAAATGTCCAAACTGAACATGAGAGCTAGGACTTTCATCTACAGACCTGCGCGTCCTCAAAGGCATATCGGCCCGGGTCTTTGACGTTCTGTGTGGTTTTGGCATAGCTCTTGGAGTCGACGTTAATGGCACTGGGGGCTCCGGGGGCAAGAAACTCCTGCCAGATCTCCTGGACCCTGGAAGGTACCTCTCTGATTGGACGCTTCTTCAGCTCCTGAACAGCCAACCAAAACCTGCACAGAACACGTATAGAGAAAAACTGTATAAACGCAACAATATGTACTATTAATCATCTTACAGTCTCAGTGCGGAAGTTATATGCGACCTGTCAAGACCACCAGATGACGCCACAGAATTAATTAAATCGTAACCATGGAGAATTAAAGCCCTTGTTTATGTTCCAGCTCATATTAGTCGATTATTCTCTAGTAATTGTTAATTTCTCCATTTGTTCTCCCTATCGATCTGATTGTTACACTTAATGTTGATCTGCACAGTCTCCCTGGGCAGTTGTTGCTTAATTTTCAATCTGGGGGCAGAAATCAATACAGTCCTCCACGTGGAAGGAGAAGGACACTGCTTGTGTGCAGAGCATATTAACCACAAGCATTAATCCTAAATGTTGGCATGTGAACAGTTTAGAATTTCTACAAAATCAACTCAGTATCAAGTCTCTGGAATTCAGATCTATATGAAGTCTACTTCTGGACCAAGAAATACAATGTTTCTGATGAGATTCTTGTCAATTCCTACCTGTTTAATTTCCAGAAATAAGGATATATTCCAGTTCAACCAGTGTATGAGTAGAACATCTTAGTTTCAGCACCCACCTAAGGTTCTCTGAGCTAAACTCCGACTCCAGGAACTTGAGGAACTGCTCTCTCCCCACTGGGTCCTTCAGAACCTCGTTGATACCAAAGCCCCATCTCTTCACTCGCTGCTGCCCTGGTTCCTTACTGCACACACACAAACACACACACACACACACACATACACACACACAAAGAGCATATTAAAGCCGAGCAGTCTGATATTTCATCTTAATAAAGGGTATCCTGCTTCCAAAGATCCCCAATCCCAGCTTCAGGGTCAAGACCTGTCGCTGGACAGCTAAACTCTTAGACAGGACACACTCTTCTGTCCGTTTGCTGTAAACTGCTATTACCAGCAGGAAGCTACCACTTCATAGTATTACTGTAAGAAGACAGTCAGGGTTGCCAGGTTGTGTTTATCTTCTCTATCTGTCCACATTGCAGGGTTTCCTGGACACCTGGCATCATGAGGGATGACAGACCCGCTGTAATCTGGACATATAAAGTCATCTCTACTGTTGACACAGCAAACAAGCAAACACGTTTAGCTAGGCTAGTCCCGGCTCGAAGGACAGACGGATGGAGGGATGGGGAGGCGGGCAGCGGTAGACTGGCTATAACGAGTCACTATAATACTGCTGCACTATCATCACAGCTGAGATTATGGTTAGGGAGACAGCAGGCCTGTTAGAGGGTCTGCGTTGACGCTGATGCGCAGTGACTAGAGAACAGCTGTGTGGGGTGGCAGACACTGATCTTGAGGTGTGCCGAGGGCCAAGGTGAAAGCGAAATGACAGACAGTGGCACTGCGAGGGGCCCCGAGTGATGTATGCAGGGTTGGGTGCCGCAGGGACAGCTGCTGCTCCAGTGCTGCTGGAGGCTGCGGGCCGGGGGGGAAGCTGATGATGATGATGTAGCATGGCTGCACAACAGCTGGGACCGCCTAGCAGGTGGACACAGACTGCAGAGGGCCAGATGCCCGGAGAAACACAGCGATAAGGTCCAATCCACAAGAATTCTGGGGCAAGGAGGGGGAAGAGAGAGGGGGGCGCGGAGCGAGAGAGAGAGAGAGTGATTGAGGGAGAACGAGAGAGAGATCGAGAGAAAGGGAGAGCAAGAGACACAGGGAAAGGGAACAAGTGAGAGGGAGCAGGAGACAGAGAGGGAGAGCAAGAGACAGTGCTCCTAACCTGGCCTCGAGCTCCCAGACAGTGGTGTCGTCGGAGATCCAGGGGTTTGAGGGATCTGGAGAGGTGAAGAAGGGGTCATACTCCATATACTGCTCTGTGTAGCTTAGCAAGCTGGGAACAGAAAAGAGACAGAGAGAAAGACAGGGCGGGGAGAAAAAAAAGAAGGAAAATGAGAGACATGCAACAATCAGTCCCAGTAGTCCCACACTGCAGAGAGATGACTGGCAGACATCATGTACAGTGTACCATTTTAATAGTTTAGAACAATACACCAAGGTACCTCTCTGCAACTTTGGACATTTTTAACCGATGCCTGTCGAGCTGCACCTGCCAGAACTGTATCTGAAAGGTAGAGGGAGGAAGGGAGGGAGGGGAGGAGGGGGTATTATTCACAGATATGAAGGAGGGCTTCCTAATGTGGCACTCTGACGCCCCTTGTTTCAAGAGCTCAGTTTGACACTTTGACCTACCTGTTCCTGTAGCTCCTCCTTGGTTGGCTCTTTGACCTCAGGGGCGGGGGGGTGGGTGGGGCTGTGGCTGCGGATGTCATTCTGGAGACCATAAACGGACTGGGGGGGGGGGTCGGGAGGGGGGGTCAAGAGATGAAAGAAAGAAGAGAAGGAAGAGAGTGTCATGAACTTTACCAACGCAAGTGATATCAGCATGCCAGATGTCTTTCCACCTAGGCTACTTGTATGTGTTTGAACTCGCTGCACCTTTCTGGTTTTATGAGGCTGCTTCATTCTGGAGGACTTCTTGATGTCAGCTTCTGTTGTGTTGACACATCCAGGCTGGGAGGCACAGATGAAGGAAGCAGAGGGGTTAATGCTTCATGCTTGAAGGGGTTAATGCTTCATGCTTCAACTCCTCTGCTGGGTTCTGCCCATGTGTCATTAACAAGGCATGAGATTAGGATCGGGCAGAAACACAGTGTAAATTAGACGTGAGCAGAAGTTTATGTGTGTGTGCGTGTGTGTTCATCACAGCTGCAGTCCTGTGTCCCCCTACGACTGCCCTACTTCCTACTCATCCATCCCTCCCTCTATGAATGAGACTGTCTGAGACATCCCCTGTCTCTCTGGCTTCATGACACACATACTCACACACGTGAGTAGGTGTCGGCATGGACCAGATTAGGAAGCCTTCCTCCCTACCTTCCTTTCTAACAAGGGAAACAAAAGTAGCCAACCTGACAGCTACTGAGGATGCAGCCTCTGAGTCACCTTGCCCAGAGAAGATGAACAGCGAGAGGGCCTGGGATACAGTGTGTCTCGGTGCTGTGCTAAGAACCGGCCACCTGGGCTGTTGTAGCGGACAGAGCTACGCCCCCCCCAGCAGTTTCTCCTTCTCACAGCGCCTCAGGGACTCATCTGTTGTACTGAAATATTAACACAGACGAGAGTAGGAATACCCAACAGTGGGACAGCCAGGACCAGAAGCAGCTTTGATGCTCTGTCCAGGGATGTTCCCTGCTCAATAGTCTGAATTCCAAACCACATCTCTCCATCAGCCTTGCTGAGAAGACACACAGGCAGCAAGGATATAGCTGGAACGGAAGAACACTACCAATGTTCCACAGCAGAACGTTACCAAAATTCTGAACTGTATAATGTCACTAACCCTTCACTTACCTTCCCTGGCTAATCTTAAAAACGATGAAATGTTACCAACCTTCTAGAACTAAGTAGAACTTATTTTGAAAAGTTGCTCTTAATTTCAATGAGGAGCTTGGTGGACAGCCGGGAGGAGAATGAGGGCATAAAGATCTATGCCACTTCACACATAATTATGCATCATTTTCTTCATTTCTGCTTGAGATATGCTAATTATTATGTTGAGAGGACTGGAGATATTTTACACTATGCATATTATTGAAAATCCTTTGCTAATTAGCGTGTACAGCTGGCTACATTGGAGAAGCAATATGACGGGAAATAAAGGAGAGTCAAATTATGATTGTTTTATTACTGTTTGAAACACTGGTTGAAGTGTTACTTGAACTGTTGGCTGAACTGTTGCTAGATCTCTCCTTCACACTTGTCCATACTGATTAAGCTCGAGATAATGTGACAATGTTGGATATCACTGGCTAGTAGTCAAATAAACAGTTTATTTCAAACTGTGATTGAAAACCCTATAGTCATTTGCCATGAATTCCTTTTTTTATTTAACAAATTTCACTGAGGATTTACTTTAATTGTTACTGGATCACATGCTCTTCTTACTATTGCAGGCTGTGACTATACATGTTTCATCACTTTCCTTTACCTTCTCATCATCCCACTCTATAGGGGTGTTTCTCAGCCTGGCTTAGATCCATGTACTGTAGCTGTCCTATAGTCACACATGCACTGGCATCATGCAATCAAAGAGCGTAGTGTGAGTGAATCTACAGTCTGAGAGAAGATCTTTAAAGCTAAGTCTTTCTTTCATGTCAGGGTTTGTGACTTTGTGTGTCCATGTGTGTGTGTATGTCTGTGTGTGTGCTTGAAATGTTGTATGTGTGTGTGCTTGACTGTGTGTGTGTGTGTGTGTGTGTGCGTGTGTGTGCGTGTGTGTGTGTGTGCACGCTTGAAAGTGTGTGTGTGTGTATGAGCCATAACAAGTCCAGCAGTGGTTGGTCAGACACTGATTTAATTCTTTCATCTGCTATTTTCTATTGGCTGCACCACTCAAGTGTGAAGCTATTCAGGTAGTAACAGAGAACACGCTTTGATGACAGGTGCTCCCATTCCCAGCAACTAGGAATCAAAGGCCTCACCACTGACACACTAATATACATAGTAATATACTTTATGCAGCCCAATAGTGGGCTGCATAAAGTACAAAGACATTAAGACTTGTATCGTCTGTGCATTACACGATACACAAACCCACACGAACAGGCACACAGCTGCCATGAGAAGCAAGCAGACAAGTCAGAGGTTCCTGAGGCATAACCACAATGATCAGGTGGAGAGATGTTTCACAGGGTATAGAGAATGTTTCACATAGGGGAAATAACAGGATTGTTATGTAACAGGTAACAACCAATCTGTTCTGTAACTTTAAGTAATATTCAGTTCTTTCTTTTTAATACCAACCCAATTCTACTCTATAAAATATATAGAAACTACTGTCTCATTTATCAAATCATCTATTTTATCAATATGGATGAACATTTTCTAACTAAGCCCAGAGGAGAACTTGATTTGATAAATATTGAAGTCTTGGAAGGATGACTTGCATGTGTAGAGATATTGAATCAGTCATTTCTAATTTGCAGCCACGTCCATGATGTGGTATTTAAGTAGAGTAGCAGTCTGCAGAGATAGCTTCCACAGGCCCCCAACACACAGCTTTGCATAGCCTGGCTGGGTGCTAATGAGCTATTGAGAGCAGAGGGCTCGGAGACACTGACAAGGACATTGCGTATGTGTGTGTACGTGTGTGTGTGTGTGTATTGTCTACACTGACCACAGGTCTGTGGACATCCCAGAATGCCCTCTCCTGGCTGTCCAGGATTTTCCTCTCAATCTTGTCTCTTTTCTTGTCGACTCTAGAAAAAGACAGCAAAAGGCAGAGAGGAAAAGAGATAGTGAGAAACAGAGGTGAAACACACATTATTCCTCAATGGACTTTATAGAGACCTGGAGTCACCACAGAGGAGTGGACAACACCACATATTTTACGAGACAGTCGGAATACAGTCCACATCAGCCTCAGTCCCATAAGGGTGCTTCCTGTGTTACTGTGTGCAGTACAACTCACTTAGCTTGTGCTTCTGCTTGCATAAATATAAATTCCCATTTCCTGGCAAAGGCTCTCTGTAGTCTGGCTAAGCTCTCCTGAAAGGCAGAACAGAGAGAAAGAGAGGGATCGAGAAAGGGGAAAAGAGATAGGAGGTCTTAGTTCTTCATAGAGCTTATTAAATCAATCAGGCATGGTTAATGGATGCTAGCGAGTAGCTGGTTGATTAGTGCTTTTGGGAGAAGGTGAGATTTTGAAGCACAATCCGTCTAGAATCTGACACTGAGGAACTTGATTCCCAGAAATATTTGTGCAAAACACGCACACATGCACATGCACACACACAGTGAGATCAAGGGAGACTGGGTTGGAGGGGAGGGTAGGGGAGGGTAGGGCTTACTGCTTCATAGTCAGCTAGCTCCAGCCTGGCTTTGTTCTGCATGGTTCTCTTGCACAGGTAAACAGCTGCCAGAAGACACACACAAGAGAAAGTCAGCACAGAAGGGAGAAACAGCCAGGCAAGTCTGAGGTATAGTTGAAACAAGCAAGGCAATGGGATAACCAGTCAGTACAAACTGTGAAAAATAATCGTCTTAATCTATACACAGTTTGGTGAAACAATTGAAAGAAAGAGGGTCTCTTCTTTCTCTCAGTGATTGAGAGAAAGAAGAGAGGTATCAAATAGGAAACACGCAGTGTAATTTTGACATCTGAGATGTTACCAAGCTCTTACAGAGACATGCACTGCTCCTTACTACTACACGTTCTTCATTGATCTGTCTACTCTCTCTCTCTCTCTCTCTCTCTCTCTCTCTCTCTCTCTCTCTCTCTCTCTCTCTCTCTCTCTCTCTCTCTCTCTCTCTCTCTCTCTCTCTCTCTCTCCTCTCTCTCTCTCTCTCTCTCTCTCTCTCTCTCTCTCTCTCTCTCTCTCTCTCTCTCTCTCTCTCTCTCTCTCTCTCTCTCTCTCTCTCTCTCCCGCTCTCTTTCTTCGAGTCTCTTTGTCTCATTTTCCCGAGGTGTTAAACCAAAGGAGTGTCTGGTTTTGAAGTGCAATACATCATTGCAGGAAACAAACAGCGACCTGTTTGTGAACAGGATCTGGTGACAGCAGGATGACAGGCGGACATCTTTCCAGATGCTCGATCCTAGACAGACCAGTAGCCAGACACACAGCCCTGCGTCTCCCAAAGCAGGTACATTAACCGGGTTGCCATTCAAGGGCAAACAGCACAAGGATGCTGGAATATACCCGAAACCAAATATAACGCAACATCAACTGGATTTGACAGGATCCAAATACAACACAACATATGTGCAGAGTTCATGGATGAGAGCAGATCTGAGCCGACGAGCTGTCCTCGACAGAGAGCTTCTTCCAGCCCTGCAGCCTGGGGGGACTCTCCCTGTCAGGCAGATGGTTGGAGGGCCTCTGTTGGAATTAATGAGGATCATTTTCTAGCACTACTCTATCACCCTGCTGAGACCATACCATGTTACCAGCACATCAGCCTGCCTGCCAGCCAAACAGCCAGCAAACCACTTGGGCAAACACTGTAGCCACAGCCAGCCAGCAGTCATACAGTCCGCAAACCAGTCAGCATGCACTCGGCCATCCAGCCATAGAGTAAACCAGCCAACCAGCTAGTTTTGGGGGAGGGGGAGAAAACTACAGACTGTGAGAAGAGACTGAAGCTGAGCGCAATAGTGTTCAAAACTATTTATTGTACAAACTGTTTCCATTGGAGTAGGATAACCCAGCACACAGTAGCATAGAGGATTAAGCTCGTGGCAGTCCCTCACAGCTGTAAGGTATTCTCACTAAAAGGGGATTGTGCGCCTCCTTTCCAGTCAGCCAGTAGTGGGAGGTGGAGAGAGGAGATTAAGGTAGATCTGTCACTTCTCTGGGTGTTGCACGCATATCACACCTCTCATACAGGAGGAAGGCAGCCAGGCTTATTTCCTCCTTTCTTCTTTCAACTCTACCTTTCTCTTTCCTTTTCCTTTACTTCCTCTACCCTCCCTCCACTAGGAGCTTTGCTCTGTTTAGTGGAGAAACACTGAGAACTTCTTCTGGATGAAATAATCGAAATCTATGTATCTGCATCTAATATCCTATCAAGAGCCCTAAATATACGGTATAACTGTCAGTGTTACCTTGTATTTCAGTAGTTCACCGGGCCACTAAGACTCAGAGCTGGCCAATCACACATGTCTACACGGCCTTACCCTGCCCCCATCTGACCGCGAGCCTGTGTCATAGGATGACTGTCTGCTGAGGATTACGTCAGACCATGTGTACAAATGCACTTAATCTGTATAGCATGAATCCAAAATAGATTATCATCCATAGAACACACGTTCTGAGGTCAGTGAGGATTTCATATCTACAGCTTCAGCATTGATGGTCTCATTCACATTTCTGATCACACATTACCATGTAATATACTACACTTCCAATACCTAATGTGCATTTATTAGTACTTGGTTTGTGTACCTGCACAAGGACTGCAGCTTTCATTCATCAGCTTCTGTTTCTCATAGAAATGCATCCTTTTTCTTCTCCATTAAATCTGTCACAGCCATCTGGACAGGAGATCTGGGCCACTCTCAGGCAGCATAGCCCAGATTTACTGGACAGTAATGCCTGCATGTGTGTGGGGGTGTGTGTGTGTGGTGTTGTGGTGTTGTGGTGCGTGTAATGTACTCACCATAGTCTGTGTTCTCTGGTTCCAACAGTTAGACGGCCAGAAATATGGAGTCTGAGAAAGGAGGAGAGAGAGAGAGTGAAACAGACAGAGAGAGATAAAGAAAGAAAGATACAAATAAAGAGACAGCGAGAGACAGTCACAGAGAGAGAGAGAGAGAGAGAGAGAGAGAGAGAGAGAGAGAGAGAGAGAGAGAGAGAGAGAGAGAGAGAGAGAGAGAGAGAGAGAGAGAGAGAGAGAGAGAGAGGATGGACGGGGAGCTTTAACACCTGAGCTGACCTCTAAGATGATAATAACCCTATCTGTCATGAAGGTGTCCCATTCTCAGCATGAGCCAAGACTCATAAATATGCATCAGAGAGTCCATATGTAGTCCAGGTCTGCTCAGCCCAGCAGGACATGTCCCGGTTAGTGTGTGTGTGTGTGTGCGTTTGTCTGGTTGTGTGTGTTTCAGGGGCAGAGGGAACATCTGACATTTAAATGTGGTGAGAGAATAAATAGATGATTTAGCATACCTATTATTGGAGAGAGTTGAATACAGGCCAGGCTAAGGGAAGCACCAACATGTGTGTATGCGTGTGTGTGTATGTGTATGGAGGGTGCATGTGTTTGTATAATTTCAGCAAAGAAGCCGTGATCATGCAGTGACGCCACTGTACCAAGAGGCAGAGTAGAAGCTGCGGAACATACCTGGAACCTGTAGAATGTTCCGTCATCCTTCAGTGTGAGAACGTGGTCGGAGATGGGGAAGAAGTATCCGTGGGCTGCCATCAGGGTGCCCAAGTGTAGCGCCTCCACTGTCAACAGCATCCCCAACAACATCAACAACAGCATCCCAACAACATCAACAACAACATCAACAACAGCATCCCCAACAACATCAACATCAACAACAGCATCCCCAACAACATTAACAACAGCATCAACAACAGCATCCCCAACAACATCAACAACAGCATCCCCAACAACATTAACAACAGCATCAACAACAGCATCAACAACATCAAAAACACGACATCATCATCCCACAATACTAATAGTAGCAACAACAACTCTTTCTGTACCCCAGGTCGAGGCCGGTGTGGCTGTACTCTGAATAAGACAAGACGACATGAATATTTCAGCACATTTACTGATGTGCACCAGAGCAGTGGCCTTTAAAGCCTGGATCAAACACGCTAAGGGACTCCAGCACCTGTGTTCACAGCTAATAGACATGCATGACTGGGCAAAATGTCACGAAAAAAAAGAGGCAGAGGGATGGAGGGATAGGGTGCTGGGGTGGCCTGGGTGGATGGGGGGTGGGCGGTGGGCGGTGGGGTTCTGGGGGGTAGGGGAAGGAGGGGGGAAGGTGAGACAAATGAGAGAGGGGGTGAGACAGGTGAGATAGGGAGGAAAGACTAGGAATAAATGTGAAGAGATAGGAGGGCAGGAGAGGCTGGGAGGCACAGAGAGAGCTGACAGCTTGGATTGACTGTCCATGTATCTGTCAGCCGCTTGGAGGTGCAACAAAGTAGTTGCTCGCCTATCCCTGTCTGGGTCGACCTAGAAGGTCAGGTAAGGAGGTGGATGAGCTGAATTGTCTGTCTACAGAAGTGCAGCCGCACGCATGTACCACCATCCTACACACTCTATTTTTAAAAGCAGGATACTTTGATCTATCTCGTCCACAGATAAAAGAGAAGTGGCTTTTGTGTACGGCAGGGGGGATGAATGTCTGTGCCTGTGTGTGTGTGTGTGTATTCAGGTGTCTATACACAGGCCTCCATAACATCCACACTTACACACCCATGCTGGCAGGCACAATACAGTTTGTGTTTCAGACCTTCTATACACTGTCAAATAGTGTGCACCACGTGAAAACAAAATGTAGTAACAGTCTGTACTGTTCTGTACTTTTGCAACCTGGGGAGATGTACTTTGTTCAAGCTGAGGGAAATAGATGGCAAGAAAGGAAGAGAATGCAAGAGAGAGAGAGAGAGAGAGAGAGAGAGAGAGAGAGAGAGAGAGAGAGAGAGAGAGAGAGAGAGAGAGAGAGAGAGAGAGAGAGAGAGAGAGAGAGAGGAAACAGTGATGAGTTTTAGATTCGCTTTTTTAAGCTGAACCAGGCAGTATTCTGGGTAGTCAGATTGTCTATTCAGAACAGGAACAGTAGTCAGACAGCAATTTCACAGCTGAATTCAGAGCTCAAAACTTTCTCTCTTTCTTTTCTCTCTCTCTCTTTCTCCCATTCATGGTCCTCCATCTAGTCTAGTACAAGCTGAGATAACTCACAGTTATCTCAGACAGTCACAGAAAGCACAGGCTAGGTAAGGCCACAGAACTACACAGATACTGTGGTGAAGTGGGTGATAGTTGAAGGCCCATTACAGTCTGCATATAGAACCTGGTATGCACTATGGTCAGACTCTTGGGAGACAGTAAGCAGGACATATGCAGAAACGGACTTATACGAGTTACGACGTTGTCACCTGTTTGCCTGTTCTACTGTATCCTATGCTTGACCATGAAAGGAAACGTTCTGTGCACCCTATATTTGAACTTGTCTATCCATTGTATATAAGAACGGCTGTGAACCCTGTTCCTTACTCATGCTGACCACTCTGTTGTGGAAAGGTCACATGATCCGAGCTTGTCAACCCTTTCCAGTGTCGTGCAACTCTTTCCGGCCTCCTACTGACAGATTTCATCCTATCAGTGGGGGACATACACTTAGGGTGTGTTCGTGGTTCCTGATTACAGGCTCAAGTACACAATAGAATAGACCAGTTTAGTGTAGACTAACTACACCAACATGTTCCAGGACATTATTTACCATCTTCAATCACAATGGCGTGAACGCACAAATGCCAAGCAGGTGTTGTTGCTAGGATGATCTACTGTGGAAATGATGACAATGATTAAAAAACACTCAGTAATCAATGACTGAGTGATTGACAATAGAGATGAGATAAGCAGCAAACACTTCAAGGCTCACCTCTCAAATACCAACCCTGGATGACTCTCTCGCAGAACCATTCATTACAACCCACAGCTCTAGGGCAGCTTTCAGAGTAATTGAATAATGACACACACACACACAAACTCACAACTCACATAAACACACACTCACACTCACAACTCACATAAACACACACAGATCTGCTGTCTCTCTCCATCTCTCTGGCTCAATCTGTCTGTCTGTCTCTGTCTGTCTCTATCTCTCTCTCTTTCTCTGTCTCTCTGTCCTCTCTCATTCTTTCTCTCTTTCTCTCGCTTTCTCTCTTTTTCTGTCTTAATTAGTTTAACTTGGACGTCAGCTCCATCAGAGGAAAGACAATTCAATAGTCTGTTAGTCTCTCTATCGCTGCCAGCCAATTAAGTGTTTATGGCTGCCCCCC
>NC_090059.1:12804267-12868321 GCF_038355195.1 Osmerus mordax | reverse complement strand
CCTAGGAACCCCATGGACAGAGACGCACCTTCAACACTTTCTCCTGAAGCCTAAGACCTTTCAGTAAGGTAGATCACAGCGCAATTCAGCTGCACATTACACATATAGGTCTGTAACCATGCAGTACCAGCACGCATCGCCAGCTCCTACGGTCAGCGTTCCTCTTTACGCACCTACTCCAATCCAGCCCGTCCACCCAACTCCTTTCTACATTGAAGATATCTTGGGTCGGAATGGTTCGCCGGCATCTTCTACCTTGTTCCCGATGCCAACCCTCCCATCTCCGAACTCATCCTTTACCAGTCTGGTGTCACCGTACAGGACCCCTATCTATGAACCAACGCCTATCCATCCAGCCCTCTCGCACCATGCCGCGCTGACGGCCACGTATGCCTCGGGAGCTTTCGCCAATTCCATCTATCCATTTCACCGTTCTATGGGAGACTACACTCAAGCGCTTCTAAGACACGATCCTCTTGGTAAGTTGAACGTGGCGCATTTTGTCCTCATCATAAACTATCTGACTTAAATTAATGTATTGTATTGCTTCTCAAAACCACTAAGACAGTCAACTTGACAATTTCCCAATATTGTGAGGGGGGGGGGGGGATATCAACGCGATAATAATTGTAGACGTAAACATTTCCACACAATAGTTTTTCTTTGTTTTGTTTTTACTAATGCGGGCCTGTGTAAATTGGGTTTGGAGGGTTTGAATGCATTAGCTATCACACTTTATCATGGTTAGTTTTTTTGACAGACATATTGTAATGACACAAATTGTCCAGTCTTGGACGTCAACGGCCTTGACTTTAGAAAACCCCATTGTTCCCAACATCAGAGCAGTGACTAAGAATGCTCCTAAATCACTTGTTATTTCAGCAGTAAAGTGTCGGCCTGGGGTTAACCGTCTCTGTTCAGCAAGCCTGACCCTTTCCGTTCATACAGGAAACCTTGAGCTCTCGATAGGAGTAAATCTGGTTTCAGAAGCTGTTAAATGTTTTCCTGCCCGCCTCAGGCAGGCGCTTCCTCGGGAGTCGTGCACGATGCTGATTATTTTATCGACATCCTCAATACAGACATATTCAGGAAACACTCGACTTCTGATAGCCGGGATCCGTTTTTCTGATATTGTTTACTTCCTCTGTGCGGGATGTAGCTTTAAGGACACTAAAACTAAACAGTACACAAACATGCATTTGTTTTTAATCAATCCTGGTGCTTGTTTAATGACCTATAGGTTTATTATATTGTGATGCACTTTTAATCACATTAATCAAAAAGAAAAGGCCTATGATATTTTTAACCGTGTTTGGTAGGCTATTAATTTCATTTCACAATTTAATTAGGATAATATATCTATAATAGACCTACAATAGCCTACTTTTCATCAATTATTTTCATAGACCCAATGGCGTCGGCCAGTTTTGTCTTTACACATTGTCAGCTAATTTGATTATTTCAGGACTCTTTTGGTTTGACATAATTCGTGATGTAAATGTCGATGTTGAAACGAAATGCAACAGTTGCAGTAAAGTGCAACGGATTGGGCGTTAATGGTAAAGCCTCTCTCATCAGATAAAGCTTCAGGAAACACATGGACGGATATTTTGCCATTGTCCCTCTCTCTCACTCACTCTCACGGCCTTCCTTAAAAGTGGAGGATGTGTGCAGTAAACTGACACTCAAAGATTATCTTTATTTGCAGGATGCCTTGTGAAGAAACCGCTGTAGCGGTGTAAATTTTGATTAATGCATATTTTATACTTTTCCTTCATTTCCTGTGCATTTTTATTGACAACATTAATTCTGTATTGTATGTGTTTTCACAGGTAAACCACTTTTGTGGACGCCTTTTATCCAACGCCCTTTACACAAGAGAAAAGGCGGTCAAGTGCGCTTCTCCAACGACCAGACAATAGAGCTGGAGAAGAAGTTTGAGACGCAGAAGTACCTGTCACCTCCAGAACGAAAAAGACTGGCTAAAATGTTACAACTGAGTGAAAGACAGGTCAGCAAGCAATTTCAAGTATTTCAAAAGTGACCATGTTGTTTATTTATAGGCCCCATAGCCTAATTTTAAAATGTATAATATATTAGAATATTAGAATCGGTGAAATATTGTCTCTTAATGGATGTGATTTTGCTTAGAGACAAATTTGAAACTCTGTTTTTCAGGTGAAAACATGGTTCCAAAATCGAAGAGCAAAGTGGCGAAGACTCAAACAGGTATGCCAATTGGAATTGCCTTGGTTTAACATCGTATTTCAACATTTGTATTGTTTGCGAGACAAATGACAGGATCGGAAACAGAGTCAATAGAGTGGAAGTTTATTTAACTTTTTGGTTTAAATCTGCGTAAAAGCAATGCGCAGTACTTCTGTTGCAAACGCTTTCAGGTTATTGATCTTTATCTTTTTATTTCCCCAGGAAAATCCTCAGGGTAGTAAGCGGGAGCTGGAGGATGAAGGCGCAGTGAGAAAGTGCGATGGTGTCTTGTCAGAATCTGGGGCGAGTCCGGACCTGAGGCGCACAGAGCTGGCCCAGTCACACAGCCGGTCACAATGCTCCTCCTCGCCATTATCACAAGGAGAAATAGATTCGGACATTTCAGAAGACACAGATCAGGAGCTGGACATTGAGGAGGATATAGAGTTTCCCTTGAATACTCAGATATGACACAATCTATTGAAACTGCCAAACGCTAAGTGATGTGTGAATGTCTTTTAGTTGCCTTTGCATTCAGATGTTTTTGGTTTTGTAAATAACGTGTTCTTGTATATTTCGCTTTGTGTACATGATCTAAGTAGTAGACAATTTAAGCTTCTGTTTCAGCCACCAGAACGCCTTGTTGGATGTCAGTGACCTCCAGCCACTATGGGAATTGATCAATGTGTTATCTTAATGTGTAATCTTGTTCATTTGATTGAATAATAATGGTGTAGTTTAGAACATCAATAAACTATATTTGGGGATAAACAAGATGGCTAACCGGTTAAGGTCTTTCTTCTTTCCTATGTTCCATTTGAGATGATGGCGCGAGATTATTTAACAGGGTTTTATGATATTACGAAACGATAAAGAAGTGTTATTATCAAGGATATGCGTTGCGTTTTACGCCTTCATTTTTACACATCACAACTTGGATGTAGAATGTCTAGAAACATGAGGATTTCATAACTTCCTTTCAGTCAATTCACCGGTATGCCACTGTATAACAACTTAAAATAATCGTTCTGGCCAACTTCATACTGGAAACAATCATCTGTTGAAAGCTGGTTACAGCATGATTCCATGTGGCCTATGCCCTATAACAACATTGCTCTTGTCTTTGACTCAAATAACAGCGAATCCAACTTCAAATGGGTTATCATTTAGCAGAAAAACAAACAAAAACTTCAAATGGGTTATCATTTAGCAGAAAGAGGAGAGTTTTCTGTAAGCAGCATGTTAATGATTGTGAGAACTCCAAATAATTTGGTTCTGAGAGTGTGTGATAAATATTTCAACTGTATGGTCACTCTTAGAGTTCAATGGCCTTAAACATACAAGACTATTCCCAAAACCAATAGTATGCACACAGATCCTACCGCGATTGTGTAATGGTTCACAAATTGTGCTTTGTAAAATCAACACTGGAGAGAGAGAGCACACTAGTTGGACAGTGGATAGAGAGGAACAATTCTCTGGATAGCCCCAGGTTCCAAAGTGCCAGACCAGACAGCGGGGAAAAAGGTTCATATTTCTATATTCAAGGACCAACATACAACATAGACATGGGCAGTAGGTATCTCTATCGCAGCCAATGGAGGAGGATGCTGGTTGGCTACTCAGGAAAACCAAGCAAATGTTTTTGTACACATCTGTATAGGCCTAATGTATTAATAACTAAATTACTTAAATTGAAAACCTGCGTTTTTTTACACACATCATTGACACATTTGTGAGTAAAGGAAACACAATAAAATCACAGTGTAATGATATCTGGACATTCATTTAATTAAAAATGAAAAAAGAGAGAACTTAGGTGATGGGGGAGATATAGACAGAGAGAGACAAAGTGAGAGAGAGAGTCCTCATTTGTCAGGAGATTTTTTTCTCATTCCTTTTTACATTTTTTTTAGATTTGGGCCAAACTATTTATTATCTCTGCTTGTTATTCTGTCAGCCTGCCTGTTTGAGCAAGTAATCGTTTTCCTGGAGCTATCTAAATTGGATGGTCAGGCAGAAAATCTTCTACTCATTTAAGTAGCAGATGAATACTTTTAAAACGTCCTATCTCCATTTGGATTTGCCCTAATTGAAAAGCAAATAGCACACTTGAGTGCACACTAAATCTGTGAGTGATATCTCCATAGTAGCCAGAGGAATCTATGGCCCAGGACAAATTTCCATTGCGTTCAACGGCACCTGATCCATTGAATTAGTGTTTTGAGAATGAATCTTTAAACAATCCCTTTCAAGAGGAAGTGGGTTCCACGACTGGCCTAATATTGACTAAATCACTAAGATGGTTACGCAGGCTTAGGCCATGAACGTTGATGTAATTGTTTAAAAGATAACTTCTAATTGACTACATGCCGTGAGAACATGTTTTCAGTTAGACCTACATTAAAGCTCTGCTATCATAATTCAAAAATGATATCAGTTAAAAACTGTGCATGCTCCTATCTTGAGGTTTTAAAACTCCAATCACTCGAGGCTGTGGTGACAAAGGGGGGCTTTAGTTCCTAATGGTTGTTTGTTCCTTTTAGCTAGCCATGATTAAAGTGCTGGAGTCAACCTGCATAAACATCACATCCACTGTTTGATAGAGATCCAACAGATGCTATCTCCTGCTAACAGGACAGATAGACCATGATGTGCCTCAAGAGTCCACAATTTCAGATGGAGACCATAAGTGGCTCTATTAATGTCTTTTCAAAATAATGTAAGTCAGCAAGATCAAAACCAGAAGCATGTAGAAGATATCCTTCTGTGTCTTGTCATATAATAACTATTGTTTTAAACACATAGGCACACAGTAGTCATGGTCAGATTGTTCCATAATCACATTACCAAGATGACGCTGGAAACTGTTGAGTTCAGAGGACTCCTAGAATCCCATCTCCCTCAATCTACCATCAGCCATACGCGCTCGGTTAAAAGCACTGAGGGCAAGGGTCATCTATCTCTGAGATAATAACCCTAAACCTTAAGTTAAGAAGCAGTTTTGGACCTCAGCACACCAGCCAGATGAGCCACTGTTTGCTATCTTTCCGAGCAAACGACCTCACGGCTAATTTAACATTTAGTCCCCCATGCAATGATTAAGCAGATAGTGCGTTAAAAGGGGGGCCCACTGGACAACGTCTCAGTGGTGGTCTCAGATTTATAACCAGGATTTAGTACAGGTAATGGCACCGTCGGGTTGCACACAAACTGACGCTCATTAATTTGACTGGTTGACTTTGTGTCACGAACGAGCCATCAGCTGAAAATTTGGAAAAGGAAAATAAAGGAGCCCAGAAAGATACAGTATCAATGCAAACAGTGTCTTCTCATTAATTTATCAACCGCCGTGGGAAAGATAATGGTGTCCATTTATCCAAGGTCAACAGGCGAGGCAGTTGCCACTGTCACATTCCACAGTCGTTCAATTATACCAACACATTAACTCATGTCCACCTACACCCCCACCTCCTCCCTTCCCCTGGCTGATAAATTGTTAATGAATGAGACTATACTTCCCTGTACTTTACTGGAGGGTTGGGCACAGTTAAACCTGTTACTGATTTCATACAAGGTCTTTCAATAGAGGGTCAGGCGGGTGATGTTCTATACTCCACAGATTAGCCAATTTAACTGAATTACACCTGTGCATCACATTTAGTCATTCAGTCATTCCATTTTTGTAAATATGTTCGATTTTCACTGTCAAGTCAATAATATGACTTGGTATTTATTGCATCAAGTCAGTTTTTTCATGCTTGTGGGAAGTGTCTGTCTAATCACTAGCCAGTATGTCACAGAGTTTCTTATGGGAACAGGAAACCAGACAAAGCTACATCTGTAACAAGTTCTAGACACAGACGCCTATGACAAAGTACATTAAGACTAGAAATCATATATCTTTTTTTAAATACATTTTATTTTTTTCAAATCTGGACAAAGACTCTACTGTCGAGTGCCGACCCTTCAGACAGAAGAGCTGTGGAATTCTGGGTGAGGTGGATCAAAAGACGTGATTAGAATCTTATCAGCCCAGACCAGTCTTTATGGAGGAGGACACTACTAGCTGCTTATTGTGTCAGCTATACACTGGATAGACATTCTTATCAGCACACTGAGACAACACACCAAATTGACTAGTTAAAATGCTCAATTGATTGCTACTGGGCTTTTTTATGACAGATTGTGTTGTTGTTATGGTCAAGCCATTGATTTTTACTACTTAAGTCAACAGAACCCCTTGTAAAACAAACTCAGGGGTAATGAGAGTTTCAAAGCACTCCCTTACGTGTTCGTTGAGGCTGAAAGTTGAAAGTTGGTCTAGTGAGGAATAGTGAATCAATATAAGCCACTGTTCAACTACACTGAAAAAGGCTGCTGTATAGAATCACCTATTTATCTATCTATTGTCTCAGTGGAATAAACCTCTGAATAAATGTTCCATGTGGAACCATTGTCAGATGCATAAAGTTCTGTTTGAAACCCTAAATGATTCTTTCTGTCCTGATAAGTTTCTTAGAGAGAGAGAGAGAGAGAGAGAGAGAGAGAGAGAGAGAGAGAGAGAGAGAGAGAGAGAGAGAGAGAGAGAGAGAGAGAGAGAGAGAGAGAGAGAGAGAGAGAGAGAGAGAGAGAGAGAGAGAGAGAGAGAGAGAGAAAATAACTGAAGCGCTGTTTCAGTTACCTGAAAACTAAAACTCTGACCCTGGGGTTAAACAAATAAGGACAGCACTTGTCAGGTGAGAGGAGGGCTGATAATGGGGCTGGATCTGGAGTCTCCTCTTTGGCTTGCTCTGTTTGACTGATCTCCTCTACTGGCTGCAGAAGAGCTCTCGTTTTACCAGACCACAGCAGCTTCTTAAAGCCAAGGTATGGGAGGCTTTCTGAACTCAGAGCTGGTTGGATGATCAACAAACTGAACAATTAAAGCTATATATTTTTAAAGCATGCTCCTCTATTGTGATTTGGAAAGCACTACAGTTTACTCCAAAAGATCAGTAAATGTCTTTCTCCAGTGCACCTCGCCATTTCTTCTCAGACACTTGGTAAGGTCCTTCTCAAGTTGTCCATCTGGCTGTTGTGTAGTTCAGTGGAGGAGCAAGGCCCAGTTGAGCATGGAACACATATCCTGTTTTCAGGCCCTCTGCATTGTCGATTGAGGGGGTCTGACTCACCATCAGTTTTTCCTGCTTCTCTCAGCAGCAACGGGATGTACCAGCACAGTGTGTTGATGAGATGTGCATGTGTGTGTGTTCTACTTGCCTTTTTGTGTTTCTCTACTTGTGTGTGGATGTGTGAACATGTGCACGTGTCTTTGTCTGTGAGTGTGTGTGTGTGTGTGTTTTTTTTGGGGTGCAGGGGTCAATGTTGGAGAGAGATGAGCTTCAAGGCCTTGTGTCAGAGTGGCCCGGTAAAATTCTCGGACAGGACGACTATCTCCTCACGACACAGCCTATTAATTTCCCCCACTCAGGAAGTTATTCTTACATGTATGTTTCCACAAATACTGTTATTGGGAGAGCTTAAGGCCCTGAACAATGGCTACTAATTTGTTTTGCTTCCCCTTTGGCCCACGGAGAACTGTGAAAACAAAGATGAAAATGTGAGGAAACACCCTTAATTGAGAGCAGAGGAATGCAGGGAGGGCGGGTGGCGCAGTGCTAGATTTCTCTCAATGGGGACAGCAGGAGAGGAGGACGAATAGTTAAAATGTTTCCCTTTTCTCTTCCTCTATGTGGCTGAGGAGGTGGCCAGACAATATAGTTGAGGGAAGATACCGCTGTTCTTAAAGTTTTAGTGGGCCATGAACCTTGCTGAGGAGAGGCTGTGCGTGTGTGGGTTTTGCGTGTGCTCGCGTGCACACGCATGTAGATTTACAGAGAGATTTAAAAATAACAGTGTCATGAGTGTGTGTGAAATCTAGCCTGGTGTACTGGGATATCTATCACACATCTCTTAGTAGGCTGTCAGTTGAACTTGAGAAGTGTTATCAACTCTATCACTGTTGGTACAGCACCAGTTAACACTGATGGCCTGTCTGAGCTGTAGGCCTATTACTCAATTTGTTATGCATCATATCTACATCAGCATCAGCAGAGTTTAGCCTGCAAATGTTAAGTGTTTAGTAAGATTGATCAATATTGTTGTCTGTGTAATGTGATAAGGTGTTGTGTGATGTGATATTCCTATGCATCTTTCTGATGGTGCTGTCAAGACATTTAATATTATAATGTGTTCCAGGTTAGGTAATTGACTGCCCAGGCTAGTGTTGGTTCCACAGAAATAGCTTCAACTTCAGCCTGGTCAGCACATTGTAGATGACATTATGCTGAGTGGCTATAGAGTCTTCAGTCAGGTGACCAACATGGCTGACACAATCAGACAGCATGACCATCGGAGGTGGACAAGAGGCCCTCAAACTAATCCTATTCTCCTACTCTGCAGACATGCTGGAATCGGTCCTCTTGCCCCTCACAGACACACAGACACACACACTTTCACAACCTTTGAGACATATAATTATGTATTTATGAAACCACACATCAAGCATTTATTTATATTCCCTGGTGGGCAACGGCACTCCACAGCCTCATTGGTCTCAAATCTTGCCTCACTCTGCCCTGGTAAAGTGTTATCTTGGGCAGCTTGCGACAGGAAGTTCTGTTTATCACTTCCTCCCAGTCTTAGTTTGTTTAGGGCTTAATCACATGATCAGATTGCATGACACACACACACAGAGAGGGAGAGAGACAAAGAGAGGGAGACAGAGAGGAATATTTGTGACTGGTGCTCATCAAATGGCAAGGCCCACAGGATTTGTTATCACTTATTGCATGTTTTGATGTATGACAAAACAAGAGTTATCAGTGGGTGACGGATTCTTGCTGTGCTAGGGCTCACTGGAACACTGGTTTGTGGAGGAGTCTGTATGTGTGTCTGCATGTGTGTTTGTGTGTAGGAGAGTGTGTCAGTAAGATTTCAGAGAGAGACTTTTCACTTCCTCTTTCTAAATGAACGCTACAGCAGCCAGCCATGGCAGCAGGATCATTTCACAACAATGACAGACTATATAGGTTAATCTAACATGCACACACACACACATTTACTCACAGACAAATGTGCAAGCACATAAGAGGAAACAAAAAGCATTGTCTTTTTGTAGTTTTCAGTTTTGTCTTTAGTTTATTTTTCTACTGAGACAAAGCACAAAACCAAAAAAGTTAATATATTGTTTGGAAATGTTGGTTTATTGTTGCTGCAGAGATCTTGCATAGGGCTGGTGTTGTTTGCATAGTAATCAGTGTAACTGAGTTTCATGTAACTTGTGTAGTTCTCTAGTTTAAATATAATGAGCTTACTTTCCATATGATAAATCTTACTATGTTGTCCTTGACCTCCTTACATAGAGACACGGTGGACAAGAGGATATGTACACATCCATCTTAACATGTCCTGGTCCTCTTACCCACTTAGCTGGCTGTGAGGGGAGCAAAGAGGCTCTGAAAGGGTTTTGTGTGCAGAGCCATAGCCGTCTATGTCTGATGGGCAGACAACGAGAAGAACCCCTTGAGGGTCTCAACCATTCCTCTCAAAGAAAACTCAACAGAGACCGACCCCCGGCATTGAACACTTAAGTCACAGCTGAGTGAGAGAGAGGGAGAGAGAGATTGGTGGATCAGTGAGAATATTGATGCTTTGGGTGCCCTCTGCAGGACAAAGCCAAAGTTACTCCTGAGATTTTGATACAAACCTAGCACAGAAATGATTATCAGCTAGTCCAAAAACATTACATTCTCATTACCAGATTCTTTGTAGTTTTCAAAGCAGAGCTATTGATTCCAGGGGTTAACCCCCTCTCCAGCTGTGCTTTAACCATACTAATCTAATCTGTGAGGATTGACAGGAAACACAATTACTCCCAAACTAAAAGTCTATGTAAACACAGAGATCTCCAGTCTTATCCTTCTGTCAAATAACAGCTCTGATTAGCACTAGGTTTCTCTCTGTCTGCTTATAACATAAGGTTTGTTTCATCTTTGACCGTTTCATTGATTTGTGCTTAGCAGCGTAGGTGGGACTGGGGAGTCAGTGTTTCCTTCTCTAGTGAGATAATGTCTCCAGAGAGACACCATGAGAGTTATTTACCAGAAAGTATAGTGTTTTCCAGGTTATGTGAAGTTGACTCATCAATCCCGATTTTTTGGGGGGCCAAATGTTGTACTTTTATCTAGGAAAACAGCAGGAAAGAAAAAAAATCAGTCTGGATGTCAATGTCACAAAGGTGGTTTGACATGTCATGGTCTGTAACACAGTGGAGCAAAGTTCAAGCCCTACTTTGATCTATTCAGTCTGGATGTACATATGTTTACCTACCACAGTAATTTCCCAATTGATGTCATAGACAGATAAAAAATATACATGAGGTCAATCGTTTCACTAAGGACTGTTGACACCCCTTTCACTGGGTGTGTGTGTTGGGGGGGGGGGGGGGTGACAAAGGAAGCTGTCAGATCAAGGACAGGAAGTGCACATGGAGGAAAGAATGGCTCAGCCGTACACTGAGAAGGTCCCTAGTGGCAACCAATCATGACTCTCTCTCCACTCCTGTTGTTCGTCTATCTGGGTAGTGGGTTTCTTCTCACTGATGTGAAGCTTGGCTGACAGTGGCTGTATCCGTTTGATAAATCCCCTCAGAGGGAAGCAGGGGAAGTGTCCACTGAACAGGCGGAGTGCACTATGCCATCCAACCATCCAGCCAGCTGCTGCTGTTCCTGAGCCTGAGACTTGTTCCCTAAACTGGTGTGTGTGTGTGTGTGTGTGTGTGTGTGTGCGTGTGTGCGCGTCTGTGTGCAATCATGAACCACTTCTTGTTTTTGTCTGAGCAATAAGGAAACTCATAAGAAATAGTTTTTTTAGGAGCATATTGTCAACTAGCCACTACACCCAGCCAGTGGGTGTAGTGGCTAGTTGACTCAGTATATGGCTAAGAGTATATGGTTAAGAGAAATCTGATTGCAGCACAGAATTCATACTTTAGAAGAAAACTCTGTTGATTAAAGAGATGTGCATTCAGTTGATAGGGAGTTGGTAGTCTTACATTGTGCTTGTTGCAAACACCAGTGAAATAAAGACTTATAGCTTGACCAGCAAAAGCATATATTTGGGAGCCTAACTGGTCAAAATTCTGTGTGTACCAATGGATCAGTATTGCACAGTCCACTATATATCTCAGTGTTCAAAACTATTCGGAAAGTCATACTACATGGACATACAGCACTGGATACTTGAAAGAAGTTCACATGCTATTCACATTCATATTTATAATAATGTAGATCGGAAATGCACTGTAACATTCTTTAGCTTGTCAAATGGATGTTTGCAAGGCAATGTTTAACAAAAAAAGCAATTATGTCAGTTTTGTTGGATGCAAAGTTCTGCGGATCATAAGGTCATCCTTTTCCTCTTAGCCAACTTTTTTCTGCTGACCTTAGTAGATCTGTTGCCTGGATTTCAGAATAACTCGGCCACAGACAGACACCTACATACAAATACACACAGCACACCTAAATCACAAACTCAAAAATAACGAAATGGCCAGCGACAAAGAAAAGCCTTTACCAAATGTTCCTGAGGAAGAAGGAAGAGAGGACAAAGTTTATGGAAATGTTTTAACTGAACTTGAGTCAGTGGATTTGCCCCTGGGAACCACTTTAAGGTATTTTCAAATTAATTAAAATAAGCTTTTGAATACTTCAGTTTCAATCCAATTATAAATATACATGTTTTAAGCTTGGCATAACACATTTGAATAAATTCTCCTCACCTACCCGTTTTACAAAATGCTATTCATTTGCAGACTTGCCATCCTATGGAATCTGGATATTATTTGGTAGTCAGCACATTATTTCAATTTACCTGTCCTGCTAGAGCTTACAGACATGTATCATCGCACTACTGGGCTACACTACAGGACTGACTTAGTGTACTGAGCGCTAAACCTGTCAATGTTCATTATCTTACCAAGCTTTACGTAATTATCTGAAACTGGACTTGGAATCCATTATATTAAATGTATGCCTACATGTGGCCTTTCTTCAATTCTTCTCTCTCACATGTAGCCTACAATATGACATGTACAATATGAGATACATATACTCTGTAAGCAGCACACGTAGCCTATATCATTTATTCAACTGTGAGGCGTGAGTTAAAAATTCCCATACACAGGGGTTGGCACTGCGGCAGGTGCCTAAACACCCCCTACCGGTGGACTGTGGACCTAGCCTCTTTCCCCGCAGTGTCACCGTGAAGAATACAACCAACATGGCGGAGAATGAAACCTTGGAGTGTATAACGGAGCACGAACGTATTTTGCAAGAAATTGAGAGCACCGACACAGCGTGTGTTGGTCCTACTCTTCGGTATGGAAATGTGTCTTTTAATTAATTGCATTTCGATATCATTTTGTAGGTGGCGAATTTCGGTACACGCCAAGACATTTTTAAAAGCTAGCTGGTTAGCGTCTAGCTAGCTAACCTAGCTTGCTCGCTAGCAAGCTGGAATATGCCGGCAGATGCTAACCAGCCAAAAGGATAAACCTGTTGTTTATTACTGGTCCAACATTGTGATCACAATACACCTTAGGTTGTGTGGTACTCTTACTTCTGGTCTTTAGTGACAATGGATGGCAGCTGTCAGAAATGTAAACATCATTAAGTGGGTGTGGCTGTGTAGATAGCTAGCTAATTCTGCCTGGGCCAAGGTTGTTAATATGAGCTAAGCTAGATAGCTAGCAAGTTAGAAAGCTAGCCAACGTAAAGAACCAGCGAGCTAGTTAAAAGCCAGTTGGCGTTATCCATCTTCAACATTGAATGGTCGTTAGAGGCAAGCGTAGGGTGATTAGTTTGGCTTGCAGTATTAATTGGAATTCTGGTTACCCAGCTAATGCTTTAATCTGATAGTGTGTAAAATAAAGTAAGCTAAGTAGTTATCGGCGCTGTTATAAGGCTACTGTACATTCTATTTGTACAAGCTAACTAGCCTAGCTTTCCACCTGGGGCACAAGCTAACGGCTATGTAGCTATCACTAGCACCGTTAGCTAGATTGGACGGTGACTGGCAGATGCTGATCTGTGATGATGCTACAGAATGCTCCTCAACCCCACCCCATCCCTGTAGCACATGCCCATAGGCGATGATATCTCTTAGCTCAAAAGAGCAGAGGAGAGCAGTGACGGTATGCCCTGGGGACACCAATCTCAGTGGCTGTCAAGTATGACAGGTATGCTTCCAGGCTGAGCCAGTTCCTACAAAAAGCTACGCCAGTAGCTCTTCAAAATATAGTGTAGGTCGGACAGGGCACTTCCCTATGTGGATTAACATTGGCTGCTGTGGTTGAGATGGGTGTCCTGAGGACAAATGCATTTAAATCGGCCTAAATAGAACCCCACAGAATGGGAATAAGTAAATCAGAAATGTATGTAGCTAGTAGTTCTACACAGACTGTGGTTCCACATGCTGACGGTATATATCTGTCTCTTTTGGCTACTTTATAGCTCTTCATCCTGTGAATCTGACATAATGGGTTATTCTCCTGTGGTCAACTGCAAGGCTAGTACAAACCATTACAAACGAGTACAATAAACTGCTCTCTAGTCACTCGCCTGACATAGGTGAAAGCAGGGCAGTGGGACTCTTGCATTTAATTATCCCCTCATGTTCAAGATACATTTCTACCCCCTGGATGGGAAGAAGGAAGGAAGGAAGGATACACTGTCAAGTGTGCTATTCAAACAGGGCCCAGACTATATAGTCCAGAGATGGGCCTTGGTTATTCTAGCTTGTTATTGTTTAGTCATTCAACACCAGTTTCCCCTTTATCTCGCCTGGCAGGCGCACAGGGCAGCAGGCGTACAGGAAGACTCAACCCTCTGCTCGGCTGCGTCTGTTGCCACTGCTTGGCCTAAACAACAGGAAAGAGGAAACTCATAGGGGAGAATGGGCGCTGCTGATTGCTGCAGTGTGTGTGTGTGTGTGTGTGTGTGTGTGCGCGCGTGCGTGAGTGGGTGAGACAGAGACAGAGTGACACAGAGAGAGAGACAGAAACAATGTGATATGAGATGTCCATTAGGGTCACTGTGATGGAAGGTCCTGATGGAGGTGTCTGACCTTGCCCTCAACAGTGCACCAAGAGTAGCCTACTAGGTCCATTTGTTTCATTGGTGTCTGTGTGTGTGCTGTTGACCCATGCCATAGGAAGCTATGTGAATAGAACCATTGCGCTGAGCCTTTTCCTCCCTCTGGAAAATGGATTGCATAAGGAGAGGAGAACAATACTCCTGGATCCTATAGCGGACCAAAGGTTAGGAATAGCCCGATGAGCCTGGAGATAGTTTACTAGGTTAACTCGTATACCGTGAACAATGTAACTCAAACATGCACACTAGTGTAGGTTGTCAGCATGTGCTCTCTGTGGGGGCTACATTGAGTCTACTGCATAAGCTATCTGGACAACCATGTTGAAATATAAAACATCTGAACGCAGGAAAATACAAGACATGTTGAAAGGCAGTGTGTGTGTCATGTTTCTGAGGTAGAACCACTACCTCAGAGCTACCACTACCATTTGAGCTTTAATAACTAGTGTCATGGTATTCCAGTGGCTGCACTGAGGCCAGTAAGGAAAGACACTGACAGAAGGGGACCCACTATGTTATCAATAACAACAAGCAATGTGTTAGCAGGATCATCCATTGATGCGGCGCGTTCTGGATCCTAATTGGTGTGTCTCGTGGACAGACGGTTGTTGCTAATGGCGACATGCTCTGTCACACTCTTTTCATGAATCACTGTCTGTGTGCGGAGGCTCCTCTCCTTGCTCCCTCTTCTCTTGATCAGTGCTGAGGCTGACGACGAAGGGGAAACCAGAGGAGGGATGCTTGGGAGCATTAGGATCTGGCCTCTGTCTAGGCCTTGTAGAGCAGGGTGTTGTGAGGTCTCCTTCTGTCCGAGATCGCTACTGTGTTTGTGACATGATGTGAGTCATCCACCGATGTGCAAAACAAACTCAAGGCCTGCCCTGTCCTCGAGACGTCAGGAACTAACAGCTCGAGGTGGAACCTAACATTGGACTGCTAGCAGGTGCTCAGAGGTTTTGGCTCTGGCTGTCCTGCTTTAGTGTGCAGGTCAAAGGAGGCTTTCTCACATTTATCCTTCCCCTCTCTCCTTGTTTTTCTTGCCCACTCTCGCTTCTTTAAAACCAATGTTGCCTTTTTACCTATGCACACACACTCCCCTCTCTGTCTTTGTCTCCCCCTTCCTCTCTCACACTTCCTCCATCCTCCCTCACTCCCCTGTGTCCCTTAGCTTCCCCTCAGCCTACAGGAAGCACCTGCTGTCTCTCTCTCTCTCTCTCTCTCTCTCTCTCTCTTTCTCTCTTTCTCTCTTTCTCTCTCTCACTATCCCTCTCCCACCATAGCTGGGCAGGATATGTCTTTGCATCATAATCACAAGCAGCCGGTTGTGTTAAGAGATGGAGTGTTTTTCCCTGGTTGACACCCACCATTCTCCTGACTCCTGCATTGTTAGGAAGTCCTCTGTGGCCCAAGGCGAAGGTCTCTACTCCTTGGATATCTAATAACCTGGCTCTGGGTCACTCTTTGTATACCTCTCCACCAATAATAAAATAGATTAGTATGACGGGAAAGGTACTGCAATGAAGAGTCAGACTGATGGGGACTGCCAAGACTGACCTGGTAGCTAAAGGGGTAGTTAAAACTTCCCAGCCTTTGTCTTTCCATCATGCCTGTGAGCAAAGCACTGACTGCTTTCCTTCACCAATCCCAGTGGTGAGTGGTGAGCCCGTGCTTCTCTCTAGTGTGTTTGTGTGCTTCCCTCCACCAATCCCAGTGGTGAGTGGTGAGCCCGTGCTTCTCTCTAGTGTGTTTGTGTGCTTCCCTCCACCAATCACAGTGGTGAGCCTGTGCTTCTCTCTAGTGTGTTTGTGTTTCCTCTGGGGTGAAAGCAGAGCACAGGAAGTCTCTGCTGCAACATGGAGACTTGACACACTCCTTCTAAAGAGCTTTATTAATCAATTTCTTTAGCGTTAGTGTTAGATAACGTCATGACAGTGCGTCACAAACAAGTCTGTTCATATCCTTCCTGATTTCCTTCCAAAGAATAAAATTGTACTGGAAAATAACCACTTCCCACTTTTGTGACCCCATCCACATCTTCGGTTGTTGCCCATATGTTGTGACATAGGTGCTCTCACACACAGCTACCCTTTACTTTGCCTCTTAGTTCCGTCTCATTTTACTGAGCTGTCATGAAGCCTAATGCATGCTGGGAAATGTAGGCAAATGTGAGGACGACGTGAAGCAACAGACAAACCTTCACCTTTGTGACACTGTGTTGTAATGTTGTCACAGCAGTGGACTGCTGTGAGACCTCTGAGATGTTTATACATCTGCTCCTTGTTTTTGAATTTCAATGTCGATTGACCTACAGTGGAAAAATGATTTGCATAGCCCACTTGTGCCTTATCATAGTACTGAGTTTATAAAGCCACATATTTGAAACATTTGTTCCTCAAGTAACTGAATAACGTTTTGGTTTTCCATAACGACTCTTCATTGTTCTGTCAATACTGAAGTCTTCGGGCTGTAAATACTGTGTAGGTAGTTGGAAAGTGTTTTACTGTAATTAAACAATCGGGCCATTGTCCAGGTTTATCTCCACAGATGGCCTAATCTCTAACCATTGGCAGTAGAGCTGCACAGGAGTCAGACCAGGGACACACTGGCTGACACTAGTACAAAACTGCAAAGCACTTCTGCAAAGATTGATTGCAGAAGTAAACAGTTTTTTACATCTGATTTGCAGTAGGGAGAGGCATAAGTGTGTGGCATAAGCTTCTAGACCTGTCTATCCTGTGTGGCTAGTCTAGTAGCCTGCATCTGTCTGCAATGTGTATGACTGTGGTAAGTCTGTGTGAACATGAGCCTAAGCCTATACTTTGCCAGCCTAAATATGTGGTTGGCCTGTGTGTGACCAGGGCCTACACTGAGTACTTACGTGGGGAGTCTAAACAATGACCCAGTGGACAAACTGGAAGCAGTAATCAGGAAACTGGATCTTTTCTGATCAAATGAATTCCGTTCAACGCACACTTTAGACTGGCGCAGACACCTGCTTGGCCAACTGTGCTATTGTAGGACAACCGTTTTAAGTGGGAGTGTTGGCCAGTGTTTGTTGGAGTGGATGGCCACCTGTATTTGTATTGCCCTCCATTTCCATAAACCAGTACAGCCAGTTAGCTAGAGATAGAGAAACAAACTAACTGCTTTTATTGCACCATACAGCCTACCTGTGCTGATAACTTTGATAGTTAGGATGATGTAGTAATTTAGACTACTGCTGTGGACTCTGCAAGCTCTTATCTGTGTTGTCCTACGCTAAAGGTTTAATGTTTAGGTCTCAGAGTGTAGGTAGGTATGAAGTAAATCTACCTATGTACAGCACAACTTTCTCTGTACTTTTGTGCTGTGCTAGTTGACAGTCTGTCCAACAGGGGGTGCTGTAGGACCACAAATTACCAGAGTCACCTTCCCACCTTTGTTTGTTCCAACTCCTTCAAGTAGGTTGTTGTTGCTGTGGTCAACCAGCAGATGGAGACATCACTCAAAAGTACAGTATAGTTACTATGAGTCATTATATTGGTATCTAAAAAAAATTCATTTGGCTTTTGCTTGGTAGTTTAAGACCACACAATCCTGTTGTCCAGAAGTTGTCTTTAGACCTTCAACGAGTTTGATTCCCATCTTTTTTCCACGGTCGTAGGTCTGGCTTATCATGCTCGCTAGGCCTAGCTTACATCCTCCCTGCCTGTCTTGTTGTCGCCTCCACCCCAGTGTGTTATGTCCACCAGTCATGTCCAGTCAGCTGTCTGTGTGTGGTGACGGATGGGGATGTGAATGATCTATGAGATTGTGTCTCCCTCCTGTGAGAGAGAGAGAGCGGCCCATCCATCATGGCTGGCCCAGCCATCTGGGCTCCCTGGGCCAGGGCCAGCGCCGCACACAGAGCTGGGTCCAAGCCTCACAGTCATCTTGCAACACACTGCAAAACAAGGAACACCTGGTCCTCCTCTCTCTCAGCCAGTTCTCTCGCTCTATCTCCGGGGTTTAACGCTTGCTTCTGGGGGCTGACTGCACTAAATAGAATGCATACTTATGGGTTCATCAGCAGAATTAGAGTTTCCACGTTTTGTAAGCTTAATGAGTAGTGTGTCGGTGTGCTCATTGCATAGTCTAAGACCAAGGGTGACGTTCGTTCAGTACAGTGGGCAGTGTTTTATAGATGCTGTGCTAAATGAATTCATCCCCCATGCTGATTGTGTTTCCTGTTTCAGATCGGTGTATGATGACCAGCCCAACGCACACAAAAGGTTTATGGAGAAACTGGACGCCAGGATACGTAACCATGACCGCGAGATCGAGAAGATGTGCAACTTCCACCATCAAGGCTTCGTGGACGCCATCACGGAGCTGCTCAAAGTCCGCACAGACGCAGAGAAGCTGATGGTGAGGAGAGAGAGAGAGAGAGAGAGAGAGAGAGAGAGAGAGAGAGAGAGAGAGAGAGAGAGAGAGGGAGAGAGGGAGAGAGGGAGAGAGGGAGAGGGGGAGAGGGGGAGAGGGCTGAGGGAGAGAGGGCTGAGGGAGAGAGGGCTGAGGGAGAGAGGGCTGATGGAGAGAGAGAGAGAGAGGGCTGAAGGAGAGAGGGAGAGAGAGAGAGGGCTGAAGGAGAGAGAGGGTGAGAGAGGAAGGGCTGAAGGAGAGAGAATGAGACAGGAATAGTGAGAGAGGTGGGGACATTGAAAAAGAGAGAGAGCATAATGAAGTGTATTAGCATTTATATAGCTTCCAACAATAGATGTAGAACCTTTCATATAAATAAATATATATATATTCTATTTATTTCACCTTTAGTGACACAAGTTATTCTCATTGAGATGCATCTCTTTTTCAAGAGAGACCTGTTCATGGCCCCACCAGACAGCTCGTTAACATGAATTGTAGTTGTTGAGTTTAATGTCTTTTTCATTAATGTTTGACTAGCATCAGACATTGTCCTTTCACCATTCCAAGATGCCATGCGGGCAATTTCAAAGGTTATCTCAGGTAGTTGCAAACAGGCCCATAGAGTCGGTGTTGAATGTGTTCTCAGTCCCATCAGCGAGACTCCCCGGACCGGCTAATGCATGGGTCAGTCCGTTCAACTCCTCCTGGCCCTGGGATGCCTGCAGAGAGCTGAGCGTGCAGCTGCACAGCTGAGCCTGGCAAACATGCAGGCCTAGGCCAATTCTCTTTAGCTCCCTTTCCACCTCTCAAAGTGCTGTATGGTGGCTGACCAAAGCTGGTAATTACAGCATGATTATATAAAGAACAATCAGGTTAACAAGACGAGAAGCAGTTACAGCATCAACCAGGTCACTGGGCAACTTTGTCCCATTACTAATGAGACTTTTAATAATGCCAAGAAGCCCTTCTGTATCACGTCTGTGACCTAATGAGAGTTTTGTATGTGGGAAACTGCTGCAATGGGGCTCCGAGCAGAGCAATAGTCTCCCTTCCTGCACCTGCATCCTGGGGCCTTCCGACTGTCACTGGCCTCTGTGCCGTGGAGCGAGCAGAGGTGAACTCTCTCTCCTCCAATTGAAGTGAGTCAACCACCCAGTGTTTGTATTCAGCAGAGGGGGAAAGAGGGAGAATGTTTAATTACCAGAAAATGGCCCCTGGCTCCTGGCCCCAGACAATGATTGGCGCATAGAGCTCATTGAGGTTATCAAGAAGGGACCAGTGGTCAATTGGGTCATTGATTTGGATTGTTTGACAGACCCGCGGAGACAAGGAAAGTTCAAAAATCCCCCAGTAAAATTGAGAAGTTTGTCACAGAATCTGTTAGAAAGGCCTGTCATAAGTGATTATGGCGCATAAAAGCTTCCCTGCCGACCGAGAGTTCAAGTCCCCGCTGCACAGTTAATTTGAATTTGCCTGTCTTTGTCCCTGCCCCCTCATGAAGTATGATCTGATTACAAGGGTGAGCAGTTACAACAGGGGGTGCCCGGGGGATGATTTGTCTAACAAAAGTGATCTTATTTTTTAAGGGCCAAGTTACGGACACTAACCGAAGACTGCAAGACGCCGGGAAGGAGGTAAGAGCTTTGTTGTCACGTCAGCCTGTCTTGTTGCCAGGGCGGGGAGAGGGAGGGGTTAGACAAAACCTTGCCGTGACCTCGGGGTTAATTGAGGGGGCCTTGACCTTTGTGACCTCTGCTTATGTAAGGTGACTGCCCAAACAGAGGAGGTGATTCGCTGCAGGATTCAGCAGAGGAACATGGCCACCACAGTGGAGAAGCTGCAGCTATGCATACCTGGTGAGATGTCTTGTAACCAGTCAAATGTGTATTCCTGGTTAGATGTGTATACCAGGTGAGATGTGTAAATCAGGTTAGGTGATGACCGGTTAGATGTAATCGCAGCCCATGGCAGAAGCTAAAGCTGTGTGTACCAGGTGAGATGTAATGTAACAGGTCAACTGTGTGTACCAGGTGAGATGTAATGTAACAGGTCAACTGTGTGTACCAGGTGAGATGTAATGTAACAGGTCAACTGTGTGTACCAGGTGAGATGTAATGTAACAGGTCAACTGTGTGTACCAGGTGAGATGTAATGTAACGGGTTAACTGTGTGTACCAGGTGAGATGTAATGTAACAGGTCAACTGTGTATACCAGGTGAGACATAGTACATGTCCCTGGTGAGCAGACCAAGATAAACTACACCTGTGTGTACCAGGTAATATGTCTAACATCTCAGACATGTATACGAGGTTCAATGCAGAGCAGCCAAAGCAGGGATAATGGTAGGTTCACACAGGTGAGCGATAATATACAGGTTACAGAACAACAGCAGTGTGTACTAGCTGTATACCAGGTTGGACTGTACCAGGTAAGATGTAGTAGGTTTACCAGGGTAGTGCCACCAGGGTAATGAATGTCGAAACCAGGTGAAGGGGTTGACCAGGTGTTAATAATGTTATTTAAGCTAAATTCATGCCTTATCACGCCACACAATCTAAATCTCACTCCCTATGTCTTTGTCTATTCCTTTGCAGTTCTAGAAATGTACAGCAAACTCAAGGAGCAGCTGGAGTCTAAAAGGTATGAACTGTGTATGTCCTTGCCTCACCAAGTTCCTTGTCCTGTGGTGTACACACTGGCTCCAGCCAGTGTGCTTGGCTGGAGCTACACTGTCCATGGACACGGCGTTTACGGGGATCGCCCTTGCGCCTTCCCTCATACAGGAGAAGGGGTTCTATTTACATGTCGATCCGCGAAAGGGGACGTTAAGTTCACTCTGAACCGCAAAATAATGACCCTTCCTTGTCCATTAATGTCTGCCTAATCAGTCAGAAGACACCATGAAAGAGCTAGCCGTTCAAACGCAGGACAATTGACCTTGTGTGTGCCCTTCTTCACAGGAAGGCCCCGTACACAACAGGACTGTCACGGCCCTCAGCCAAATGAAGGCAATCAGTGTAGCGCCCCTCTCCCAGCAGTGTGTGTGTGTGTGTGTGTCTGTGTGTGTGTGTGTTTGCATGCATGTGTGTGTCTCGTCCGAGCACTAATGACCTGGCCGGGACATGGCCTAAAGACACTCGTTGGGACTCTCCCAGAGTTCACATCGAGCACACACGGGGAGACCCAAACGAACACACACAGACACAAAGGCTTACAGTACAGATACACACACATCCTTCATATAGCCTTTTTTTCCAAGGCTTTATTGTCGCACGTGTTCCATGGTTCTAATCCGTCTGATTCCTGTGGTTCTAAGCATCCCGTGACGTTGTGTCTGTAGGTACTATGCGGCTCTGAAGACCATGGAGCACCTGGAGAACATCTACATCCCCAGGGTGAGCCAGTACCGCTTCTGCCAGATCATGGCCGAGAACCTGCCCCGACTGAGGGAGGAGATCAAGGAGATCTCCATGTCAGACCTCAAGGACTTCCTGGAGAGTATCAGGAAACACTCAGACAAGATTGGAGAGACCGCCATGAGACAGGTAGACGCTCGGAGCCGACCAATAAGAATACCATGGATAACCACAACTAGATACAATACCGTTCCTGCTTTGTGTGTACGTGGCTGTATTTACAGGTTGGACAGCTGGACAGTTTGCGTGTCAGTGTGTGTGCGTGCACATATATGTGTGTATATATGTGTATGTCAGTGTGTGTGCGTTTCCTTCTGACTGACGTCTCTGGCTCTCCCTCTCTCCAGGCGCAGCAGCACAGAACGTTCAACAGTGCGGTGCAGAAGCAGTCCAGCCTGGGCGACACCAAGCCACTGTACTCCCTCAACGGACGCACCCCCACCCAGCACAACGGGCTGGCCCTGGAGGAGGGGGGCGAGGAGGAGGAGGAGGGTGATGAGGAGGTGCGGGGCAGATCTGCGAGAGACCCACAGGTCCTGACAGGGTTGCCAATACTCACCTTACTCCTCTATATCTCCTCTTTTCCACACTGAAACATTGTCCTTCACTCCGTAGAAACCTAATGCCGAAGTTTACGTATGTAAATCTCCTGCCTGATAGAGGGTCAGATTTGGCAACCCTGCCATGACTTTTCCCAATATGGCTTTGATATGAAGTTTTCTTGATTTAAAATGATTTTTCAAATGACTCAGTTATTTCCCAGTTTATTTGAATGCAGCATGCGAAAGCCTTCAGCCAGTATTGCCCTCCCAGAGTTCTGAGAGGCCACGACAGAGTGTTGAACCTGTGCCGTTTCCCCACAGGTGTTAACAGCCCAGGATCTGGTGGACTTCTCTCCAGTCTACAGGTGTCTCCACATCTACACTGTCCTGGTGCGTATACCCAACGCCAAGTGTACTGAGAGACCTGATCTTGACCCCCCCCCCCCTACCAGTATTATCCTTCCATCTAATATGGGTTTACTCTGTTCTCACCTGGTCATTCTTTTTGCTGTACACTATTCACATGAGCAAGACGTGTTCTACAAATCTTCCTGAGTGCGACGCAATAATAGTAAACCCTGGCTGAGTGGGCATAATAAAGCTGTAATTAATTAAGGTAATGGATCAACAGCCAAACAAACGGACTGGCCAGTTGTGGGGGGACTTGAGGCTTCCAATGCCACTTAACTTGACACCCTAATCCCCTTGAGTGTGAATGGCTCTGAGCCTATTGTTGTGAGCTCTTTGCTGCCAAACAATGGCCATAGGCCCAGCAGCTTAATGACATTCTTCAGTTTACCATAGACAGCTTAGGATCAGGCGGAAAGAAAGAAAGAAAGACAGAGAGACAGAGAGTGAGGCTGTTAGTTGTTGAGGACTTGTATGTCGTCCAGATACAGGCCTTGGGGTCAAAACACTTCATGTGAATACTGAAGTTTCATTGCGTTTTAAAGGGTTGTCGATTTAGCTCGCTCGGGTAAGGTGAATCCAGGTGAGGCTCTGACCTTTTGGTGTGCCTCGTTAATTGTACTGTGCTGGGGGTAAGTCATAATCGAGCACACCTGAAACGTATCAGGGGACCTTCGCTAAAGTGGCTGTGAAAGGCCCCATCAGATCTCTCAACTGTTTTCCTTCATGCATCAAGTGATCCACCCCAACAGCAGTGAGCTGGGTAAGGCCCGGGATTTCCACAGTTTGGATTGGCACGGCAGCCCCTATTACTGCAAAAGAAAAACGATTGGGTGGGCGGAGGCCGGAGGGGTGGGGAGGAGGGGGGGGGGACTCGAACATCTACATCTTCTCATCCAGTGTGTGAACTAATCCCGCGGTCTTCAAATGAGCGAAGCCTCGAGCGTTTAATAGGATTGACCGTGCGCTCACCTCCCGTTCGCCGCTCCCCCCCCCCCCTCCCCCCCCGAATGGGGCGCGCTGGTGCATTCATGTTGTGCACGAACTGCCGCTCATTCAGTGGGCGACGGATGAGTCAATGGAGAGCGCTCCACCCTGAATAGACGCTTTAATGAGAGGACAGGGACTTCTGACTGGGCCAGGCCGAGCTTCTGGAAGCATGCACGCACGCACGCGCACGCTCTCTCGTGCACGCACACACTTCCTTCACACGGGGTTAGAGGACGCACACTTGTGCAGGTAGGAGAACATCAGAGCACACACCGACTCTGTACTGTAGGCAGGTGGGGAGCTATCTGTACCCGTGTTAAATCATTGTGTTGAACCCATTCTGTTGTAGCAGTTGCCAGTAGAAGTTAATCTTATTGGAGCGAGGCCTCCTGTCCAAATCTCCCATAAGAACAGGTGTGGTAGATATGCATCTGTTGAACTCCATAGGAGAGGCTCGTCCCACAGATGCCCTGGAGAGATGAAGCACTTCATGATTAGAGTTATGAAAGGCTGGAGCCAGCTAGCACACCACAACAATGCAGCCTATAAGTTGCGGCTGTCTCTCTCTCTCCCCCCCCCACCTCTCCCCCCCCCCCCCCTCCCTCTGGCTGTGTCTGTCATAGCTTCTCTCACCAGTTGAAGCGTTTAGATTCAGAACACGTCAACGCCGAGACAGGAGGTTTAATTACGCCAGTGTGATGGTTTTGACTGGAATAATGAGGGCTCCGGGCTTTGTTGTGTTTGGATCAGACTGTTACTGTTACCCTCCACTGTTGTTAGTAACTTCTCAGCCTGGATGCCCAGGAGGCTTGGAAGGAGATTCTGGACAGGTCTCTGAGACGCGGCTCACGTCTCCTCGTCTGTGCCGTGTCTCCGCGGGACGACCTGTAAACTGTGTGCTTCTGCCAAGCAGAAAGGCTGTGGGGGCTGCCTGTCTTTAACAGACACAGTCAGCTCTGTTGCAAAGACTTGGAACTACTTGAACTAGACCTTGTCAGGGGTTACAGAATGTCATGGAAGGCGTAGCTAGCTATGTCTAAGTGTTGTCATGGAAACATTATTCGCCGGTAATAATGATAATTGTGCTGTTGAAATGAATGCCCTTTGAAGTCAATTTAATCTAATCGGGTTGTCTGGGCTGCTGTTGTATGTTGACAGGGTGACAGAGAAACATTTGAAAATTACTACAGGAAGCAGAGGAAAAAACAGGCCAGGCTAGTACTGCAGCCTCAGGCTAATATGGTGAGTATCACACACACACGCTTTTCATCACCTGGTTTGGACTGCATGTCTCCTCATCTACATCTGAACCAGGCCGGCTGTCTCTGCGTAACTACTTTGTCCTCCTGATCCCCAGCACGAGACGGTGGAGGGTTACAGGAGGTACTTCAACCAGATCGTGGGCTTCTTCGTGGTGGAGGATCACATCTTGCATGCGACGCAGGGACTGGTCACCAGAGCCTTCACGGATGAACTGTGGAACATGGCCCTGTCCAAGATCATCGCCGTGCTCCGCACGCACTCAGTAAGAGGGCACACACACTCTCTCTCTCTCTCTCTCCTTGCACACGCACACACACCTGGCTGGCAGGAGGGAGGTGAGATACTAAGTGAGCGGCCTGTGCCATGCATAGCGCAGTGGGGTCATGCAGAGCTGTGCCAGTGTCTTTGTGATTGAAAGGCCAGAATGAGCAGCGGAGGTCGGGGGGCTGGGGGCCGAGTCCCAGGGCCTTTGTTTGGCCCCCAGGACCCAGGCTGTGAGGCCTGTTAGCATAATCCCTGCTTGATTTACAACTGACTGGGCCCTCCAAACACACTCTTGCTCCTGCAGTGGGGAATATGCAGGCTTAATCTGCTGTTATTGTTGCAATCTGTCCTCATTAGGCTCAGCTGAGCTCTCCGTCAGGTCAGACTGAATGGGAGGCTGCTGAAAGGAGCCCACCAGGATAGGGCGACCTCCAATTATCATTCCAAACGCCTTCCGGCCTTCTAAATCAACCAGCCCTCCCCCAGCCCCAACCTCTAGTCCCCGGCTTGCAGCCCCCGCCTGGGCCAAGCCAACCAGGCCACGGCTCCGACCAGGCCCTGTTGTCCAGCCCAGGAGACCTGCTGACCCTAAGATGATACCTGATCAGAAGGGGATGGACGCAAAGTTTATCATTCACTGTTGGGTTTTGTCGGAAGTGCATCTAGTAATGGTGTGTGTGTGTGTGCGCGCGTCTGTGTGTAAGGTGTGTAAACATGGTGCCCGGAGACTGCTGCTGTGTGTCACACCCTGGGCTGCGCTCATTTAGCCTGGTGATTTACGCACCTCCCCGGGCCCGTAGCCAGGGACAGGCTCCATATGTCAATGTTTAACACCAGCAACACATACAACCCCAGGGCCATAAATCACCTCTCCTAATGCCCAGAGAGGCAGAGAGACCCGACTCTGCTGGTCAGAGAGAGAAAGTCCAGGATACTTCAGAAACTTGACCTCTTACAGGGAGAGAGAGGGGGAGGAGGGGGGAGCTGGGGGGCAAAGAAGAGAGAGAAAAAAGGAAAAGAGAGAGAGAGAGAGCTTCGCCCAGTGCTGTGTAATGAGAGTGTATCCTGATCCTGAGGTGGTGACAGGTCAGTGTTTTTGTGGACGAGAGAGAGAGAGAGAGAGTTCTCTCTGTATTTATTTTCACTAGCTCTCTCTCCCACTTTGCTCCCCCCTCCCTCTCTAATATTGCCTGTCAAAGTCTGAAACACTTTGACCTCTGCCCCTCCTCCTCCTCCCTGCCCCCATGCCTCAACATCAAATGTTCTTGTCTCCTCCAGTCCTACTGCAACGACCCAGACCTGGTCTTGGAGCTGAAGAACCTGATCGTCATATTTGCAGACACGCTACAGGTGGGTTCCCCTCAGATGGACACGTGCCGACTTGCTGCATGTTTTAACCATCACTGGCAGGCCGGTGAGTATTGGTGAGTGTTTGTTTTTCTCTCCCTCCCTCTCAGGGCTATGGCTTCCAAGTCAACAGACTGTTTGACCTGCTCTTTGAGATCAGGGACCAGTACAACGAAACCCTGCTCAAGAAATGGGCCGTGGTCTTCAGGTGAGCGGCCGTTCTCCCCAGCCACCTCCGCACCATGGAGCAGAACAAACACAATCGCCCCTGTCGCATCCGATGAACCAATCCTGATCTCTTCTGTCGTGTCTAAGCGACCAATCACATAGCACAAAGATGATTCTTCGAATTCACGACAACGTTATTTATAAACGTTTATAAATCAATCTTGAGGTGATCCCACGCGTTTGGGACTGACATGACTGTAGGCTCGCGTGCAGTAACCGGTCCACTTGCAGGGAGATCTTCGAGCAGGACAACTACAGTCCCATCCCTGTCGACACGGAGGAGGAGTACAAGTATGTTCTCAGCAGGTTCCCCTTCCACGACCCAGAGATAGAGAAGGTTGGTCTCACTCCTCCCCTTGTGTGTGTGTGTGTGTGTGTGTGTGTCGCTTTATAATGGCCTTACATGCCCAGAAACACTGGTCTGAACTCCACTTCCTGGACTGGAGGTGTAGCTTCATGCTCATTCGATGAATCGGCTTCTGCAACATTGTTGGTGTTGTTTTGTGACTGAGCAGCAGCAGTTTCCAAAGAAGCTCCCCATGTCCCAGTCAGTGCCTCAGATCTACACCCAGGTCAAGGAGTTCATCTACGCCAGCCTTAAGTTCTCAGAGTCTCTCCACCGCAGGTGAGAGACGCGCACACACGCACCCTCACAGGCATGCAGTGACACACAGACCTGAAGCAGTGTGTGGAGAGAGGCTACATTCTGCACACACACACACACACACCCAGACACACTCACAGACAGCAGCTCGAGGTAACAGCTCGTTACAACATTCTTCTCACACCTAGTCGTTCTTGTAAACCCTTGCAGGTGCTCAGTGTGTGACTATAGTGGGGGTTTGTGTCAGTGTGTTACTACAGTTATTTTTGCATCTGTATGCTACACAGGTGTGTGTGTGTGCGCGTGCGGGTTCCCTTGTTAATGTTTTGTATTATTGCTCCATTCCCCACCCCGTTCTCTCAGATTATGTGTGGTAGAGTTGTTGTCACACAGCGTGGTGGGAAACACCAGTCTGTCTCTCACGATACACTAACCCATCCCTGTCCTCTCCCTGAGCCTGCCCATACTCACAAGCACACACACACATGCACACACACACACATGCACACACACTCTCTCACACACACACACACACACACACACACACTTGTCCCAGACCTGCTGCCTCCAGCCACTGGGCCAGTATTTGTTCTCTTTAAGCTCTGTGGTATCTGTGCTTGCGTAGGGAGAGGAGGGTCTGTGTTGTGGTAGTCACCAGCCCCCCAAATCCTTTCCCAGAGGGACTAGGTGTTGGTGGTGGGGGTTGGGGAGGGTCAAGCAGTGTCCAGTCCCAGTAGCAACACACACACACACAAACCTTCAGTTCCCACTCCATACTGCTTACAGTGTGCCCCTCAGACCTGGCTGGCACCAGCATCACAGGGATGTGGGCCTGGACTTAAACCCTCCACTCACAACACACATCCTCCTGTCATACTCCCTCCGACACCACTGCACACACACACCCCCCCCCCTTCCTCTCTGTCCCTTTCTTTCAATCCATCCATGAATCCATCCATCCCTCCCTCATAAACCTCTTCTATCCTTCTCTCTATTCTCATAATACTGTGTCCTGTCTGGGTCTCTTCAGTCCTTCTCTCCATCCATCCTTCCTCCCTCCTGTAACATTCCTTCCTCCTCACCCTGCCCTCTCTCCGCTCCCCTGTTGATGGGTTTACCAAGTCCCATAATCCCTTGTGATTCCATATCGGAGCCCATCCAGTAGGTCCTGTTGGTTCAGGCCAGCGTGTGTTTAGTCCAAGGGCAGCAGAGCACAGACCGGGTCAAACCAAACACAGAACAGCAGAGTAGAGTATACACAGAGGGAGGGATGAGGAGGGGGGGGGAGGGGGGGTGTTTTGACCTGCTTGTTTTCACTCTGAGGGCTGGTGTTGTGCACTGCTAGCAGTACAAGAGAGTCAGTGTCTGAGAACTTGGACAGGTTGAGGCCTATGTTGGTTTGCACACCTGAGCTCCCCCACCCTCCCACCACACACACAGTAATATGTCATACACACTCATACACATTCTGTCTCTAACACACACACACACTAACCTCCCCAACTCCTGTCTGTATCGTCAACACGCACACACAAGTGGTACACTGTTAACAGAAACGGATCACTGTTTAGACTGCTTTAATGAATCACTGTTGGCAAAGGCATGTTATCCTAATTGATTTGTTAGGTAAATTGACGTGTATGAAATCAATGGGTTTGTGTACACATGAATTTAATGGATTCAGTGGGTCGTTTTGGTTTTGTTGTTGTTGTCATGGGATGATTGAAATGATGCAACACTGCAGGTTCCTCTCGCCAGGAGCGTTCCGTCTAAGCGTGTTGTTTGTGTGTCCAGTTCCACAGAGATCGATGACATGCTGCGTAAGTCCACCAACCTCCTGCTGACCAGGACGCTGAGTAGCTGTCTGCAGAACCTCATCAAAAAGCCCCACATAGGACTGACTGAGGTACACAACACCACCCACGCACACGCTGCACTCAAGTACCGATACAGTAGCAACACTGAGCTCGTTTGTGTGTGTGTGTGTGTGTGTGTGTTGCAGCTGGTCCAGATCATCATCAACACCACCCACCTGGAGCAGGCCTGTAAGTACCTGGAGGACTTCATCACCAACATCACCAACGTGTCTCCTGAGACAGTGCACACCACCCGCCTGTACGGCCTGTCCACCTTCAAGGTACCTGCTCCCAGTCAGCTCTGACGGCCTGCCGGGCCCAAACACACCAGGCTTTCTCCTGTGTCTTCCTATCAACACGTTTTGGATAGAGTGATGGCTGGATTGCTTGTATTAGAACTGGTTCAGACTGAATACGAATTAGTCGTAAAGATTTGTATGATTATTTTGTATACATTGCTTGATTGAGAGTCTGTGTGTGTGTGTGTGTGTGTGTGTGTGCGCACCAGGATGCACGGCATGCCGCTGAGGGAGAGATCTACACCAAGCTGAACCAGAAGATTGACGAGTTCATCCAGCTGGCGGACTACGAGTGGGGCATGCCCGAGTCTGACGGCCGGGCCAGCGGGTACCTCATGGACCTCATCAACTTCCTGCGGAGCACCTTCCAGGTGTTCACGCACCTGCCGGTGAGCTAGCCACACCCCTTCAGCCTCTGACCTCAACCCCCCCCCCACTCCCGACCTACCCGTGCCACAGGGAACTCTGGGAGATGGAGTTGTTGTTGTTATTCATAGTGATGATGTTGGTGTATCTTTCCTGTACCACACCCACGTACCGTTCTGTGAGTTCATGTGAGTTCTATCTGTTGTGTTGATGGAGTAGAGTTGACCGCTGCTTTGAGGTCACGATTAACCTACTGTAGCATGGATATAGGGCCTCTGGTATATGTACGTGTGTGTGTGTGTGTGTCAGTGTGTTGTCAGAGTTCTGTGCTGCATGTCGTGGAACCCTCTCTGTGTTGTAGCAGTCATACTGACACCAGTGAAGGAACCTAGTGAGTGGGAGCGACAGCACAGGATGTGTAGGCAGGGATCTGCAGCACACTAAACACACACAGACATGCAACCGTGTAAGATTAAGGCCCCAGTGGAGCAGCCTGCTTCTTGTCTGGGAGGACCTGGCCGAGCTGAAGGAGAGCAGCGTTAAACTGGGCTCCGGTCCGTCTAGTCCAACCTAAACCTCTCACTCTCTCAGCTTGCTTGCTTGCTCTACTGTCGTCTTTCATCTCTCCGGCTTCTGTGTGTGACTTTTCTGTTATCTGTATAGGAATGTTTCCTCTGTCTCTCTCCTCTCCCTCTCTCTTCTCTCCTCTTCTCTCCCTCTCTCTTCTCTCTCTCTTCTCAGTGATGCATATTATTGATTTGTTGATTCCTTTATTATCAATAGATTGATTATTGATTTTGACTTCTGCCAAGCATGCCAGGTGTGTGACTCTTCCACTCCTGTCCATTTATTGTTGCCCTACTTTCTTTCTCCTGCCCCCCGACCCACCCCCCACCCCCCCTCCCTGCCCCTATTTCAATCTTTGGGGGGGTGTTTCTGCCTCAGAGTAACAACAATGACCATGCAGCCATGTCGGTAAGTACCCCTTCCCTGTCCTGCCCCTCCCTGCTCCCCATGCCCCCTTGCCTCTACCTGCTCTCCCCACCCTCCCTCCCCCACCCCGCCCCGCCCCGCTCTAGCCTGCTGTGCGGAGGGATACGCATGCTCCTGTCAGTAACGTCACTGTGGACTCTCTCCAGGCTTGTTGCTTCCTCCACCTGTGGTGCCGTCTAGTACAGTCAGCTGGCTGCCAGCCCTGGCAGAGCAGAGCAGAGCTTCTCTAGGTGCAGGGTTTTCTGTAGGCTGTACAAAATGAAGATATTCATTTGTCTTTGTTCAATATATGCCTACACATTATATTATATTATGAGATATCATTTAAGATAGATTAAAGGCATGTGACTTATTGCTGGAACAGCAAATTAAGCAGTAGCTACCCCATGCAGTAGAGACACTTTTACAGACCTAATAGTTCGGCTGTCAGCATTGGCTTGTAGGCTTGTTGATTGATCGACTATTGTATATGGAAGCTTGCCCAGGAATGAGAATGTTGGAGATTGGCTTCTCGTGTTCTACCATTCTTCTCATTCCCTTCTAGAAACAGTCAGAAGGTTAGGCAGCCAGCCAGGGCATCTTGAGACCTTCCTCTCCTCGGCTCAGTTAGTCGTGCACCTTTACACAGCAGCTGTGGAATGAAGCTTCATGTAGATCCTGGTCTAGGACCAGCTAACCTTTCACCAGAACCATTAGAACAGACTAAACACACAGCTGAACCTGGACCAGCGTCCAGAAGCAACATCACCATCCCTTTCTCAACAAGCCTGTAGACTAGTGCATGCTGGGTGATCTCCCGAGAGCCTTTGCGCTATGTTTTTTTATTTTTTTATTCCCCCCCCCCCTCCCGATCAATCATCAGTTTAGTGGTAGTCTGGCTAGCAGCTCTCAGGAGAGATCCATGTTCTCCATCAACCTTTAACCCAGTTTGGAAGCTGATCTGACGCTCTAGGCCTGAAACGGACTGGCTGGCTGGCTGGTCCCAGCCTGGCTGTGGCTGGCTGACTGGAGGAGAAAAACCAGACCCCTCAGACCGTCTGACAAGTCTCTGGGCCAAGGCCTGGTCTGGTGCTAACGTCTCAATCTGCACTGCAGCATCAGCATGCCTCCACACCTCTCTCTCTCACACACACAACCTGATCCTGACCTTCAGCGCCACCACAGAGACGGTCTGGCTGGCCCATAAGCCCTGGTCCAGAGGAGCTGAGGACCCTGCCTCACCCTCCGGAACCCTCCAGAACCCTCCAGCCCACTAATGACCAGCCATAGAGATAGTCCTCAGTAATGCAGTGTTCTTCTGTACTCCACTATCTCTCCTTCACTGTCCCCATCATGTGATGACGATGACATCTGCTACTTACAGCCTTCCTGAAGGACCCGGGTTGAACATGTACAGAGGTCTCGATGACATCCTGCCGCTCTCATGTGACACTGACTCCGTCCTGTGCTGTGACTGTTGGGTGTTTTGAACGGGGTCAGGGGTGTGTGTGTGTGTGTGTATTCTGGTCTTGAACACATGACGCTGACGACACTGTAAGTCCGATACATAGCTTGATCGCTGTGGACAGCTAAGCTTGCTAAGCCATGTATCACCAGTGTTATTTGACAGCTGTCAGCATGACTTTGACTTTGAGCAGGGATGGAGAGTGAAACACCAGTTAGTCTACCTCAACAATGAACAATATGGTCTGGTATCATTTAAAAAGCGTTCACTGTTTAGGCCTACTTGGTGTTTCCCATCACCCAAGCCCTGGATGAGGTGGTTCTGGGTGCATGTGTGTGTGTGTGTTCATGCTGGCTCTGGTATTTTGCTGTCTACCTTTTATACAACCAGCACACAACCTTGCTCTTTGAGACCAGGGCCCTGTTTGAATATTCTCCAGATGCGTCCTTCCTTCCTCTAAGAGATGACTGATCACATGTGGTTGGATTGCTATCAGCTGCATAGCGGAGTGCATGCGTTCAAATCATGCTGGAGCAGAAAGTGCCTCCAGGGATGAAAGCAGGAAGGAAGGACCCGTTTTGAGAGTGATCCAATGGAGCCAGGAGCCAGTCTGGTAGTCTTGGTGTCTGCCCTGCCCTGCCTGCATGTCAGCCCCTCTCTGTTCAATGTGTAACCTACACCCCCTACCCACTGTTGCTGAGATAACACGGGGGCAGCCCCGACTAATCAATTGCAGACACAAATGCAGGGATGGCAGAGGAAGTCGTGGCTCCACTATCTTTACTCCCATGTTTTCCTGTTCCGCACCCAGATTGCAAGAAGCTCACGTGTTTTTGTTTTTTCCCTCTTTCTTTCTCTCTCTCCTCACTCCTTTCCCGGTCTCTCTCTCTCTCTCTCCCTCTCTCCTTCCATCTCCTCCTCTTCTCCTGTTCCCCCTGATGGTGCCTCACCCCCCAGGGCAAGGTGGCCCAGACGGCGTGCATGTCGGCCTGCAAGCACCTGTCCACCTCGCTAATGCAGATGCTGCTGGACACGGAGCTCAAGCAGATCAGCATGGGGGCCATCCAGCAGTTCAACCTGGACGTCATACAGTGCGAACGTAAGTTGGGCCTGAGGCTAGTTTCCCCACAACTCTGGTCAGGGGTACGAAGACACTGAAAGGCCACAGCTTGGCTCTTTTCAGCTCAGGTCTAAACTAGAGGTCGAGAGGCACGAAGAAGTTTACTTCTGCTGAGGCTAATGGTTATCGAGCAGTGGGAAATGCTCTGGAGCGTGCCTTTCTGAAGCAGCTGTCCTGTTCAGCTGAGTGAGAGGGGCGGAGGGACATGACCTGACTGTTCTGAGGTGAAGCCTGGCCGCAGGCGACCAGTCCTTCCTAATCCTAACATCATCTCTGTCTGCCGACATCAGCCTAAGAGATTGTTATCTCTCTCCCTATCTATCTATATCTCTCTTTCAGTCCCCCTCTCCCCCTTTTCTCTGATCCCTCTGCTTGGAGGGATCGTTTGCTGGATATTCCCCCTTAGATAAATGAATCGGCAGAAGAGATGAGATGTCTCAAGAGATTTGTCTTAGTCAGGGTTGTGCCAGTGGAAACACCTGCCGACTGTCATATCTTATCTGCGGCATCTCTCTGCACATGAACGGAGCAATCAGTTAGTACTATAACTGCCGGATATGGGGCTTTCAGTAGTGTCAGTGTGAGGTACCAATGGATAGGTAATGATTGTTGAAAGGAGGAGATATGTGTCTCCACGTATATCAGTTTTGAAGAGAAGAGGGCGCAGGACGTATGGTGTGTTGACTGCCTTCGTTGTACAAGGTTCTTCTTTAGTTATGGCATGTTTACCTTCTGCCTCGAACCAGCTCAGTAACCACAGCCAGTCACCACAGTGGGTAACCACCCGAGAAGAACATCAAATACCCACTTCCTCCCCTTCCACCACCCTCTTCTCCTCTTCTTCCTCTCTGCAGTAAGTGGTTGATTTGGCGACAGCGTCAGAGTTCCACACCACAGAATGTGCTCAAGTTCTCAACCTCTCTCTGTTGGAATTAAAGTTGCTCTCCAGTGGGAGACTTGATCTCTGAAGTCTCTTGGTAGCAGCAGTCCTCCGTAGCCTGACAACATGGAGACTGTACAAAAAATGAAAATGTAGACTTTCAAAGCCTTTGACACCCCTGTTTCACTTCCCTACTCTGAAAGAAATGGAAAACTATTGGTCACAGTTAGACAGACAGATGACACAGATCTACAAGAGCAGGGAGCAGTGTCTGTTTTCACACACACATTATCTCTCTTTATCCCTTGACGTAGCCGACAACCGCACTTTTCGAAACCTTTCAGGCTTCGCACGGCTGCAGGTGGACACGACAATAGTATACATTTGAGGCCGTTCCGTTTCAAGTGTGGGTCTTTGAAGTGTCCCGGGTAAAGAGTCTGACATGACGGTGACAAGGCGTCAGACGCAGTGAAGTGAAGACGGGCTGGTATGTCGAGAGCTGTTTTGACAGACAGCTACACTCACGCTATCTCTCCAGTGTCTCTCAAGAGGGGGGAGGCGGGGCTCCACTGCACCGTCTGCGAGTCTGTTCGGAGCGGCTCTCAACCAAGACAGGGTTCACAATGAGGTTGGGGTCGATCAGAGTGCAGTGTAAACTGAGAATCCTTTTTGTTTTCAATGTACTCCAAATGCTAATCAGAATTCCATGCACGTCTGTGAGGCCCGTCTCCCATGCATGTCTCTGAGCTCTATGGACTCCACTGCTTTTTATTTTATTTTTTTCACGAGGGCCCGGGGGGAACTTTGTCCTCAGTTCCTCCGTTCAGCCGTGTTCCAGATGAAACGGTTCCCCCTGATCACACGTGCTGGGTCTGCTGTCCCAGCAGCCTCTCTGGGTGTGACAGCACTGATTTACAGTGTGTGCAGGGATGACACTGCTCCTGTGAGGGTGTGTACGTGTGGGATGTTATGTGCGGCTCGTGGGAAAACAAGCACACACAACCATTCACGAGCAGGCCCGTCCCAAGGGACACGGATCCATGACGGATAGAACCCACACCCTCCTAGCCTCCCTCCCTCCCAGCCTCCCTCCATCCCAGCCTCCCTCCCAGACCTCCGTTCTCCCAGCTTCGGTCTGTATTAAGGGTATCTTGCTGCTGTAGCTCTTGTTAGAGCTAAATGGGTCAGGGGCCCTTTTATCTTGGGCCTGTGTGCAGGAAGAGCTTATACCTGGCGATCCCCCAAGGGGTCTGCAGTGTGAGGAAGAGGTCAGGGTGGAGATCACACGTTTTCATCAGGACTACACCCTTGCGCTCTTTATCCCTCCTCTCTCTTTCACTGAGGTTGCTCTCTCCTCCACCCCCCCCCCCCCCCCATTAGTGCCGTGTAGCTCCAATGGCAGTACCAGGAAAGCCCCAATGACTGATTTACTCTGCTCTCTGGAGGTGTATCTGTGTGTTCAGGGCTACTGTGCCAAAGGTCAGGTTCTGGTGGATGTTAACAGTCAACAGGATGTGCCCTTGACTCTACCTAGTGTATGGCTGGATGAAGCACTATGTATCACTTCATCACACGTTGAAGAAGACTGATCCTTACCTACATCTGGTGGATGCTGATAGAAACTGTGTCCATGCCTGCATAAAGATGTGCCGACAGCATGTAGTGATGATGATGATGTGTTCCTACAGTGTTCGCCAGCTCTGAGCCAGTGCCCGGTTTCCAAGGAGACACGCTACAGCTGGCGTTCATCGACCTTCGACAGGTGAGCCTCTTTCACCTGGCCTCTCGATGCCAAACCTCAGAGTCCCAACATTGCCCTATTAAAAGAACACCCCTTCCAGATAGCTGTATGTGCAGCTAATGCATTCAGTAGTGTATAGCGTTGACCTCTGCTCTCAGCCTATCTTGTTGTGTCAGAAAGAGGTTGATGACAGCGGGTCTGTAGTGATTCAGGAAGATTAGACCAGAGGCTTTTAAAGGGAGAGCAGCACTCAGGGGTCACTGTGGTTCTCACAGGAGAGCCCTGGCACTGCACTGTGGAGGGCCATCAGGCAGACAGCGAGTGACACAGAGAGGACAGCAACGAGGGAGAGCTAGATTGAGAGCAGATAGAGAGAGAGAGAGAGAGAGATGCCCAGTGGTCAGGATTTACCTTTTCCTTACCTCAGTCCGACCCCACGCCCTCTCTCCTAGAGGTCAGGGGTCATGGCGCGGCGGATTAGCAGCCAAATCACTTTATCAGCTTCACCGCTCTGCTGCCGAGTCCAGCAGGCTCTGAGAGGCCACAGCCTGCACAAATGTCTGATCTCTCTCACTCTTGTCTACCTCACTCTCAACCCCCCCCCCCCCCCCCCCGTCTCCTCTTGTGTTCAGGTAACATACCTGTGCGCCCTTGGGTGACCTGTCGATGACCCCGGTGTGGGGACTCTGTTCATAAAAGACAGGCCATGGTAGTATTGTTGTGCTCAACCAACTCCTATTGTCCAGGTCGCCTCTCCTCCACACAGACTGGGGCTCCAGTCTCCAGGAGCAGCTCCTGGAAAGGTTTCGGAGCGCACCGAAAGCCTTTGTTCACTTGCAAGGGGATACAGCTTGGGAGTATAACACCGGCAGATAACAGGGTTTCAAATACCAGTCGTTTATCACAGTCGATCTCACTAGGAATCGACAAGTCGAGTCTCTCGCCTCACATACCAATAGCGACGGCCAACATTTCTTTGCTCGGTTTACTACGTGATTTACGACGTGATGGTGCCTGCCCGGCGCCCGCTCTGACACGGCTGGGTCCCTTCTGCAGAAGGTTACCTGTCGTGTTGTGGTCTCCTGGCTGCTGTCAGAGTTAATGACACCATACAGTGAGACGATCTGCCGGGAAATCCCCCTTCGTCCCCTCTCCCTCCCTCGCAATCTGTCTCCCTCCATCTGGAGGTAGAGAGGCATAGATGGAGACCACGGTTAGTGTGGAGGTAGAGGCAGAGACGGTGTTGCGGTAGAGAGGCCTAGATAGGTAGAGAGGTGTAAAGAGGCAGGGTTGGTGTAAGAGGTGGTAGAGAGGCCGAGGCAGTATCGAGGTAGTGAAGAGTCAGAGGCAGTGTAGAGGTAGAGAGGGACAGGTAGTGAAGAGGCGTGGCCCTGTGAAGATGCCGTGCCCCGTGGCTCCCAGTCATTTACAGAGGATTAGTATCAGCCCAGATCAGGCCTGGGCCAGAGTCAGAGACAAGCAGGAGCTGACAGCCACACAGCCAGTAGGCCTATCACCTGGGACCACTTAGCTCCTTCTACAGGAGCAAACCCACTCACCCCCCCACCCCACCCCACCCCACCCCCTGTTTATTACCCCCACTTTATTTATTTACTGTGGAGCAAAACAGAGAGAGAAGGGGAGACAAGCACAGATATGGCCTGGGCTTGGATTCCAACCAATGTCACTGACTATAGGGGACACGTGCATGGGCCCCTGTCTCCTTCCACACCGTGACGTCTCTCAGCAGCTTGTGAAGCTATGTAAGGTGGTGAGGTTCTCCTCCTCCCACTGGCACCACGGTGTAAAGGACCGAGGTGGAGATCCTCGTCCTGCCGGTGTGAAGAGCGGCTCCTAGGCTCACCGGCTCGCTCACATCTATTCTCTCGCAGCCTGTTGTTTCCCCCTATACACATTAACATACAGTGTTGTGTGTGTGTGTGTGTGTGTAGCAGGGAGGTGAGATCTTGGGGACGACAGGCCCAGCTGCGGAGGATTGTGAGTAGGTTAGCTGGAGGTCAGGGTGGACCTATATCCTCTTAACGCATTTGAAGTGTCCAGTGCTCCTCTTCTAATGATTGAGCCACACCCATCTTCCCTTACGCACTCCCGTCCTCTCCCTCCCTCCTCTCTCCGGGAGATCCTTTGACAGGTGTCTGTATGTGTTTCAGCTGCTTGACCTGTTCATGGTGTGGGACTGGTCGACCTACCTGGCAGACTATGGACAGCCCACCTCCAAATACCTGAGAGTCAACCCTGCCACCGCCCTGGCGCTGTTAGAGAAGTCAGTACACACACACACACGCGCGTGTCTAAATAAGTGTCTTCTAGCTTGGTTTCTGTGCACTTAATATGCCCTGCCTCTCCCCTATTCCTCTTTCTCCCTCCCTCTCTCTCCTTCTCCTCTAACTGCTGACCACAACAATGCAGAGTCTACAGGGGGTACGTTGTGCTTTCTAACTGCTCTCTTATCCACCTCCTGCCTCTCTCTTTCTGAGGCCCACCTCTTCATCTAGTGTCCGGGCTGGACTGTTTATGTTTGTCTATATATGTATTTATCATATATTTGTTAGATATCTCATCAAACAAAGCTCACCGATACAGTATGTGTTGTGATGGTGTATGTCTCGTTGCTTTGTCCCTGCAGAATGAAGGACACCAGTAAGAAGAACAACATCTTTTCTCAGTTCAGGAAGAATGACCGGGACAAGCAGAAGCTTATTGAGACGGTGGTCAAACAGCTGCGGAGCCTGGTCAACGGCATGTCCCAGCACTCCTAGACACACACACATACACACGCACACACACGCACACACACGCATGGGGCACAAAGCATGGGACGCACACAAACACACACCTGTGCGGACACGCGTGCTTCTACAAAACGGACACACACACCCGCTACACAGGAACACATTCAGGCAGTCAGGGACATGATCATAAACACTTCTACATAAACATGCAGTTGTAAAATAGACTGAATACATGGTGTAAAAAAATAATTTACTCTCCTACACACACACACACACACACACAGAACGAAACAAAACAGTTTACTGAACTCTGTAAAGGAAAGAACAGTAAAATTGTTTTTAATGTATTTTTAATGGCTATGAAGAAGACTATGTTTTGTACATTGTGAGAGTGCAATGATTGTAGGCCAGCCCCAGAGAGGGCTGGAGCTGTGAGTAGTGGGAATGTATGAAACGATACCGCTCAGAACACTGGACCATGAAGTCTGACCCTGAGACTGATGTTCTCCATGATCCACACCTGGGACCAACACGCCTCAGATACATCCAAGTAGATTGTAGATGTGTTGGGTTCACCTCTTGAGTTTCCACCTATTAGTACCTTACAGGTGGTGATGGGGTCTTCACCCCAGGTCTGTGATCATGGGTTTTCCCTTAAAAAAACAACCCCACAATGCAATACTGTGTGGAGTTTGTACTGTAAATACATGAAGTGTATGTTTGAGAATACTGAACACTACGGAGAGAGAACCGTGTTCTCTACTGGTCTGGCTTGAATCCAACAGCTCTGAGGAAGTGGCAAAAACCAACTTGCATGATGAAACCTTGTTCACGACATCTAATCACCTAATGGGCAGATATACTGTAACCTTACAGTCGTTATACTGTGCCCTAACAGTTATGATACTGTTCCCTTGCAGTAATTATACTGTGCCCTTACAGTTAATATACTGTACCCTTGTAACCTTGACAGTTAATCCATAGAATAGTTCCCCAATCAGTGTTTCTTCTAACAAGAAAGCAACCCAAGATTATGATTTTAATATTATTATTAGATGTTATAACAACTAATTCTTGCATCAAAAATTTGATATTTTTGTTCCTCAGGGTAAAATAAAGCTTTATAAACTCATGCTAAGATAATATTTTCAGATAAAAAGCAATAATTAATTGGTTCCTTAACAGTCTCTTCAGCAGGTCCGCTTATCTTGTGAAAACAAACAAACAAACAAAAAACATTTTATAATCGGGTTCTGTTTCTCTTTGGTCTGTGCTATACTTTTACCAACCGTTTTGCACTGAAGATTATTTAAGTTTGCCTTTTTTAAATAGTTGCTTGTAAATGTCATGTACATACTGCATATTTTGTAAAGAAAATGATAATGCAGTTTCTCTGCTACAAATAAAAAAGGAGACTTATTGTTGTGGAAGATGACGCTTCTCCTGAGCCTAACTATTGAATTAGCCTTTGACTTTTATTGATAGCAGTCAACGATGCCCCTTCCGTGGAGCGGTGGTTGTCCCTTTCCTTTCTAGTCCCATAACTAAAACAGAAATGCAAATATAAATCCCCTAAAACATTCCAATGAATATGAAGTTAAGAATGTTAATAAGGATTTCAACTGGCATTAGAGTATGCTGCTGCCATGGCTGTAAACAAGAACTCTTCCCCCCCCCCCCCCCCCCCACTGAGATATTCTTCTGATTCTATTCGTTTTTATTTGTGTGCTGTAATAATAAAATACAACAAATGTGTTCACTCATACTTGACTGTAAGTTGATTTACTGTAGCTTTTGTTGAGTTCAGTACTGTAGCAAAGGACATTAAATAATGTGAATGTGTTATTGTATTAACTTATAACCACAACAGACTGCAGTGTAGACAAAGCTACCATCACTAACGGTTGAGTGGATTCGTGAGTGCAGTGTCTTCTGTCGCTGCCAACTTTACTAAGTGGAGAACTCAACAGACATGGGGGCACTCCTGGTGGCAATCCGTGAGGAGCTTTGAATATTCAGAACAGGACGTCATCAACGAAGGGGGATGAAGTATTTATACAACGGTTCATAAAGCCCCATAAAGAAAGATTAGCGCACCCGAGAGCAGCTCGCATTTTAGAAATGGCAGTTTTTCATGTGTATTTCAATGTGTGTTTTGGAATAATACATTGACTATTAGTCTCTACCAACCTGCTTAATAAGCTGGAATTTGCTGTTTATTTAGCCTCTTGTTTTCAAAGAAAAAAACGACTGATTACATGTATCCAAATACAGCTGGAGTGGTTGTTTTCAGGTGACTGGCGTTACTCCCGAATAAAATTATAAAACTGAAAAAAACACCGGTTGACAGGATATCCTAGAATGACTCTATTCCAACTAAGTACTACCTTGTCGGTGCTCGCTACCGCCGTAACATCGGTGCTGTTGGTGCTGTTGCTGACCGCGGTTTCCCGGCAACTGTGGACGCTGCGATGGACCATCACCAGGGACAAGAAAAGCTCCTTACCGTTACCGAAGGGTTCTATGGGTTGGCCGCTCATAGGAGAGACGTTCCACTGGCTGTTCGAGGTAAATTATTTCGTTTCCAATGTTCATAGCCTACCGTGCGTAATTACGCATGCATGGTGTTCTTCATAAATGGTTGCTTTTGTGTAAAAGTAAGCTATTGATTATCATAAGTTTAAGAGATCACGTTGGTATTGTGCCAATGTCGTCCTCGTGTTATCATTTCTATAATAATGTGGCAAACTGTCGCGTCCATCCTATGATTCAAGTGTTGTTGTTTTTGTTTGTTTTTTTTCAACTCAGGGTTCTTCTTTTCATGTGTCGAGGCGGGAGAAGTATGGAAACGTGTTTAAAACGCACCTGTTGGGAAAACCCGTCATCCGAGTGACGGGCGCGGAGAACATTCGTAAGATCCTGATGGGAGAACACACCATGGTGTGCACACAGTGGCCCCAGAGCACGCGCATCATCCTGGGACCCAACACTCTTGTTAACTCGGTGGGAGACCTTCATAGGAAAAAACGGAAGGTAAGGGAAATTATAATTTTACATTTTCGTTGGGAAGTTGCAACATGTAATATGTTATTAATTAATATTGTATCAATTAAGATCATGTGCCATTAAAATGTATTACCCCATCAGATCTTAGGCAAAGCGTTCAGTCATGCAGCTTTGGAGACGTACATTCCTCACTTACAAGACGTCGTAAAGACTGAGATAGCCAGATGGTGTTTGGACACCGGCCCCATTGATGTTTTCGCTGCCGCCAAAGCCCTGACGTTCCGCATCGCTGTGCGGATCATCATAGGTTTGGATGTGGAGGAGTCGCAGATAAACTACCTTTCCAGGATGTTTGAGCAGCTGATGGACAACTTATTCTCCCTCCCGGTGGACGTGTGCTGCAGCGGCCTTCGGAAAGTGAGTTCTGTCGCACAAAAAGTGTAAACTCCACAGCAAACGGAATTATAATTAAATGTTAGCCATAAAATTGTATTTTTGCAAAACATGTTATGTGGAAAAGGATAGTACTCCCTTAAAAGAGACATTAAGTACATTGTTGGAAAAATTGAAGATGTAACACATTTATCCTGTATAAGAATGATTCTGTGTTCAGTATTCCTTGGGTGCAAAGAGAGGCTTGACATACATTTATTACAACTTGCAACCATTTGTATTCTTTGATGTGGTGTTGTCAGGGTATCCAGGCAAGGGAGGTCCTGCATAGCTGCATGGAAAAGATGATCGAGGAGAAGCTCCAGAGAAACACAGAGGGCTGCAGCCATGTGTTTGACTACATCCTTAGCAGTGCCAAGGAACAAGGCCATGAACTCACCATGCAGGAACTTAAGGTAAGCAATGTTCACACACATCACACACATACTCCATATCTAGTAATGGAGTATGTCATAAAGAAAATATATCATTTGGATCGTAGTGGAATACTGTATTTATTTTAAAAATCATTTGGAGTGTTACTTAGGTGTTGAAGTGATTTCAAATAAGTGCCTTTGAAGCAGAATGCACCAGGTGAATGAGACTCTCTATCCTAGGAGACTGCTGTGGAGCTGATCTTTGCTGCCCACTCCACCACAGCCAGTGCCTCCACCTCTCTGGTCCAGCTCCTGCTCCTACACCCTTCAGTGGCTGAAAAGGCCAGGTCTGAGATACAAGAAATGGGACTGGGCCATGACTTCAACAGCAATAACAACAACAACAAGTCAATCATCAGTGATGATGCAGACATGCAGACCACCGGGTCACCTAGTTATGACACAGAGAAGCACAAGAACTGCATATGTCCGGCAGAGTCTGGTACGTGTAGTTTCCAGGAACCAAATATAACCCTGAAGGTCCTTGGTGGGCTACAGTACTTGGACTGTGTGGTGAGAGAGGTGCTCAGATACCTGCCGCCTGTCTCCGGGGGTTACAGGAGTGTCCTGCAGACGTTTGAGTTAGACGTAAGTATGATGAAGGGGATAACAGGGGAACTGAGGGATGACACTAAACACTGACCTCTGAGAATTGAAACTGCAGTTTATTTCTTGATACTCGTATGCTTTTTACAGTATCTACCGCACCAACATCACATTGCTCAATTCAGGGTTCTTCCACTGTTTCCTATGCGTTGTCCTCTCCTCTACAGGGTTGCCAGATCCCTAAGGGCTGGAGCGTCATGTACAGCATCCGAGACACCCATGAGACCGCCCCCGTCTACCAGCGCCCCGACCTGTTCGATCCGGAACGCTTCGGCCCAGAGAGGGATGAGGGTCGGGCGGCGGGACGCTTTAACTACGTGCCATTTGGCGGTGGCATTCGTAGCTGCGTGGGCAAGGAGCTGGCCCAGGTGATCATCAAGACCCTGGCGGTGGAGGTACTGGGAAGCACAGAGATGAGGCTGGCCACGGACACGTTTCCCAAGATGCACACTGTTCCTGTAGTCCACCCTGCCAAAGGACTACAGGTCTATTTCACCTACAGAGACAACAACATTGAAAAGCATCATGTGTCATGTATGTCCCATCATGGCTAGACACTGACTTCTCAGAACCATATACTGTAAAGTAGTAGACTGTCTATCATATACTGCAGACGAGTAGAAATATTCTGACTTGGCTGGTTTTACCTTGTACCTCTGGATGCTCCTCTGATCCTGAACATGTATAATACTAAATGAACATATATGGAAGTGTATGAGGTATTTATGTGCTTTATTATTGACTATATACAATTGTGTTAAACTGTATGGATGCCATGAAGTCATCACCAATGGTACTTACTTACCCTGGCATGTTTACAATGATAATCTGGTTGATTACAGCCAGGTATGAGTGTCAGTGATACTGTGGTTGTTGGTTTGTTTATTAGTATTTGTCTGTTTAACTATGTGTTGGTATAGGCTAGTGCTAGGGGAAGAGGTAGACACAAAGTTTTATAGCAGTTTTTTTCTGAGGGTCTTTGTTCACTGTTGGACTTGTGGGCCTGGTGGGTTATTATGGTATGTGAATTATTGAATGTGTATTTTGACTTTGATTGTACATTTATTTAAATAAATGTGATAATCAACGAAAATTGACAATTTAATGGATCTTTAATTGATCTGATGACATTGATCACATGTTCTCCACTTTTCAGCTGTCGCTTTATCATGTGTAGAACCAGGTGATGAGAGGTCTTCCTTGACACCAATTGCCTTTCATTGGGAACGAGTGAAAACATAATCCCTTTACATGGTTCTGACACCTAGCGGTAAACGTTTCCATAGAAGAGGAAAAGCGGGGCTGGAGGCGGGGTGTTTTCACAGGAGAGGTGCAGCCCCACCTTCGCTTCTAACAAGCCGTGAGAGATGAGGCCTGCAGGGCTGCACCTAGAGAGACAGTCGGCGGGGTGACCTCGGTGTGAACCTGCTGAGCATTGCTCCCTTGACCCCCTCCCGCTGCGGCAAAGCTTCAAACTACAGATACGTTATGTAAACCTACAAATCAAATATCTAGTCCTTCGCCGCTATAATCTGACACAGCCCCGGCGCGTTAGGCCATGGGTACCAAGTTCCCAGTATTTCAGTGGAATTTACATTTTCAAATAGGCTATTAGTATTATTATTTTGTAAACGTGCATTACATTGCACATACAATTGACATAAATATGCATGTCAAATTAGGCAATGTTAATTGTTGACAGTTGAGAGTTCATTTCTAAAAGAAATCTGACTTGGAAGTGACTATCAAGATAAATGTGATGAGATATTATTGTGATTAAAATAGGCCAGAAAAAGCACCGACTCTGTGGCTCTAATTAAAAAGTATTTTTCCATACAGAAGACAGGGTTGTTTATCTCTTGACCTAATTACAATGTTACTGTAAGTTTTTTTAAATGATCCCCGCTGTTTGATTTGTGTGATTGACAGTGAATGAATCACTGTGAAGATAATCATGCTGCTCTCCCACTGTAATTACCGCTGCTCGGGCTCCCGTATCTTGTTATTTGACGGACAGTGAACTTGGCGAGGTTTGTGCGAGAGTTCACCGAGATGTCAGGGTCCGTGTTGTAGGTCACAAGCAGGTCAGCGCACGGGAATGGGAAAGATCCCCCGAGGGCATTGTGGAGCTCTCTAGTGCTAATCGCTGACGATGCGCTCCTGACACAGACCTTATGTCTCTCTCCCTCCCTCTCTCCCTCCCTCTCTCCCTCTCTCTCTCTCGCTCTCCCTCTCTCTCTCTCTCTCTCGCTCTCGCTCTCGCTCTTTCTATCTCTCTCTCTCATAAACACACACACCTACACACAAACACACAACAGTCACGGATATTAGTACTACATTTTGTGGAACGGACACCCAATAAATATAACAGGTGGCCAGTTGACTTGCAGTTGTGATAGTCTGGTCTTGTTTCCACAGGAAGTCTGATCAAATTATCCCAATAATGTTGTCTCGTAAATAGTCTCATATTTTACAAGTTTTCTCCGTGTCCACAGAAGCGGGAAGGTTGCTTTCTTGCTTTAAAATACCTTGAGTGATTCATAGAGTGAATGAGTTAACTCAAGGGTTGTTAGGAATGTTGCTTTACAGCAAAAAACATTTACACTTGAACTTCACATAACCTTTAGTAGCGGAGTATAACACCAGAACTAATTCACCCTGTATTTAGATTGTCCTGTGAATTTAAAGTGCAATTACGCATAGACTAACTTGAGTTGAATTGTGCAACAGTCTACATTTAAAATGTGTCCTGTTAGCAAAAATATTTTCTCTCTGAGGCATAAGGTGTATGCTACTTGAATATTTCGAAAAATATGGATGTGTTACTGACCTGTTATCTGTCATTCTGCCATTTGGATAGAGAACGAGCTAAGAGGTGAAACACAGGGCAACTGCCTCAGCACCAAAGTGCGACACGGCAGAGAGTGAGGAAGGGGAAACCCATGACGCGTCGCTGTAAACGCCGGAGCCAAGCTGTCTCCTGCTTCACTGACTTATTCACCAGTCCCTTTTCACGTTATAGCTGTCGTAAAAAGTGATGCCAAATGCAGTGTGGCTGGGGATGTTTTCTTTTCATGCAGCCTTCAGCTCACCAATAACCCAGCCTTCCTTGTGACAGTTCTTTCCCCATGACCCAAGTTTGAACCCGCGGCGAGCTAGATATCATTTTTATAACTCACGCTTCGAGGATACAGTGTCATGGTCTGTACAAGAGAAGACAGGCACCGGGTTAAAGTCCAATTTTAGATTAGTAGTGCAATCAGAGTCCAAAAGAGATACGTCTCTAACTCTGAGAAAAGGGGGCATTTAAAGGGCAATGGTTTGGATCCTATATGTTAATCATTCAGTAATTCGAGTAGTCTAAAAGACTCCAGTGATCTGAAACCAGAGTTAATTTTTGGCAGAAAAGAGAGCAAAAATGAAAAATATTTGGTCTTGACTAAAGTTATGTTTTGAGATTTTGCTTAAGTAACTATTGATGTTAAATCGGGCCTTCGGGTCAACTTTGAATGAACCGCATGAAAAAGCGGAATCTGCCTAATGGAGATTAAGGATTTATTTAAAGCGAGAGGGTTTTTACATTTTCGCAAACAGCGCAAGTTTAAATCAGTTGAAAGCTGTTCAATTACACCCGCCCCAGGCATTACGAACCAGAGCTTAAGTCAATGTAATGACTGTAAACTGCCGAATATTTGCAACAAAAGACCTTCGATACTTCCTATTGTGTAAGGGAATTAACACCTTTTCAAAGTTAAATCCTCGGATTGTCAAGCTCCAACAGGAGGTAGTATTAAAATGCGCCTATAACAAATGGTTAAGGGTTTGGAGAAGCTCTGACCCTGTGGGCGGAGCGAGATGACACCACAATTAAAGATGAACTTTGTGTGAACTAATTTATCTGGGCAAGGTAACAGGAGGCCGAGACCAGCCGAAAGACTATAAAAGCTCGTATAAACAGCCAGACTTTCAGTAGCAAACAAACTCTTGCTGCACCTGAAACTCTGAAATAGTAGCTGATTACTTGAGTGCGTAACGGGAATGGCTTTGAGCACGTTAGTCGCGACTTTCCTGTGCACAATTGTGCTTCCTATCCTGCTCTTTTTAGTGGCGGTGAAACTCTGGGAAGTTTACATGATCCGAGGGCGCGATCCCACTTGTCGCAGCCCGCTTCCTCCTGGTTCAATGGGGTTACCTTTCATTGGAGAGACGCTGCAACTGATCCTCCAGGTAAATACGTCGTTCTATTTAACAATTTAATACACTATTACCACACACCACATTACCTTCCTTGACTGGTCCTTGTGTTAGTAGTAACAGACACGTTTACTTAATCTGTTTCATTGGTCCTTTTTGCAGAGGAGGAAATTCCTTCGTATGAAGCGACAGAAGTATGGCTGCATATACAGGACGCACCTCTTTGGCAACCCCACCGTGCGCGTAATGGGAGCCGACAACGTCAGACAAATTCTGCTGGGAGAACATAAACTGGTGGCCGTGCAGTGGCCGGCGTCCGTGCGTACCATTCTTGGATCGGACACACTCTCCAACGTCCACGGGACACAGCACAAAAACAAGAAAAAGGTACAATAGTTCTCAACTTTCTAATTTAATAAATGTGCTGCAGCTACTGCTGTTCCATTGTTTATAGTTCCATTACGCACAAATTAATCAACCGATAACTCATGCATTAAAGTTGTTAACAATAACATTTGCTTTTAGGCAATAATGCGAGCATTCTCCCGGGATGCCCTTGAACACTACATCCCGGTGATTCAGGAGGAGGTGCGGAGCGCCGTAAAAGAATGGCTGGAGAGTGACTCGTGCGTGCTAGTTTACCCAGAGATGAAGCGCCTCATGTTCCGTATCGCGATGAGGATTCTCCTTGGTTTCGACCCAGATCAGATCAAAACCGACGAACACGAACTGGTCGAAGCCTTTGAAGAAATGATCAAAAACCTGTTCTCCCTCCCAATTGATGTCCCTTTCAGTGGTCTATATCGGGTAAGTGACCTGAAACTGTGGTAGTTGCAATGAGAACGATGGCCAACAATCTAGCGCAAACTTTTTTAACCGTACAACTTTTTATTTTATTTGCAGGGACTGAAAGCTCGTAACTTCATCCATTCTAAGATCGAGGAGAACATCAAGAAGAAGATCCTGGATTCCGACCAGGAGAAAAAGCACAGAGATGCGCTGCAGCAGCTAATGGACAGCAGTAGAAAGAACGGCGAGCCGTTTAGCATGCAGGTGATAAACACATTCCATATATACTAGGCTGTAACTCCCTTCATGGAGAAACGGTTGTATATTTATATGTAATTACATTAGATTTTTTGCTTTTGGGGGAAACATGTTTTTATAGGGCATTTTTTAAATTTCCTTCACAATTGAATAAAATAAAAAGTATATTTTATCATAATGAAATTTAGCATATGTTCACAGACACACTTGCCTTGCATACATAGACTAAATTATTTAAATTGTTTCCCTGGTGCCAGGCGATAAAGGAGTCTGCCACAGAGCTGTTGTTTGGAGGTCATGAGACCACAGCCAGCACAGCCACCTCTCTGGTCATGTTCCTGGGACTGAACCCTGATGTAGTCCGAAAGCTTCGACAAGAACTGAAGGAGAAGGTGAGATATTAAGACAGGATATAAGTAAATGTCTGTATATATACTTACACACACACCTTATGTGAAACTATGTATATTAGTGCTCTAAAGTCTCTATTTGTGCCTATCCCAGGAGGACCAGGGTGTGGACCTGCAGGGCCAGAGTCTTAACATTGAGGTTCTGGAGCAGCTCAAGTACACCGGCTGTGTCATCAAGGAGACCCTCAGGATCAATCCCCCTGTACCAGGAGGCTTCAGAGTTGCCCTCAAGACATTTGAACTCAATGTAAGTTGACAACAAGATATTGGGGTGCAAGATGCAATACATATATCCACCCAGTACTAACCTGTGAGATGTTACAGGGTGTAGATGTAGAAATGTACTTGGCTGAAAACAGACCCACTTAAAATGTATTATGCCTCAAATACCCAAATGTCCCATTTACCACAGACATGGGATTAGCCATAATCAAAGTGAACCACTGCAGAAACTATCAACACATCAGTGTGTCCATCAGAAGACACCATAACCTCTGTTGTCTTGACTGCTCGTTAAGTGACGCATTGTTCTTGCTCCTCCAGGGATACCAGATTCCAAAAGGCTGGAATGTCATCTACAGCATCTGCGACACCCACGACGTAGCTGACGTGTTTCCCAACAAAGAAGAGTTCCAGCCTGAGAGATTCATGGCCAAACCCTCGGAGAACTCCTCCAGGTTCTCCTACATCCCCTTCGGCGGGGGTTCCAGGATGTGCGTGGGGAAGGAGTTTGCCAAGGTGCTCCTCAAGATCTTCCTGGTGGAGCTCACCCTGCAGAGCGACTGGACTCTCCTAAACGGCCCCCCCACCATGAAGACAGGACCCACCGTGTACCCCGTCGATAACCTCCCCACCAAGTTCAGCCACTATAGTCGCAACTAAGCCATGGGTTTTGAGAGACTAAATCTAATGTTTATGTTGTAAATATTGTATGGATATTTTTACGTGTTGTAGATGAAATATACATATATATATATATATCGTTTTGTATTTGCATATGTTAATATGATAGATGTGTATATATCTTTTTTTTTCTTTTTTTTAAACAAGAAGCACTGCACACTGTGATGGAACACTTTAATATGGTCAAGGTGTCTATGTGATGTACATTTGAATGTAGATTTGTTATATAGCTTTTTGTATCTTACTGCAACTTATTTAAATCACACATGATTATACAAGCTCTATTTAATAAAACTATTATAAAAATAAACATTTTGTGAAGAACAACATTTCATTGTGGATTATTGATCAAGAACATCTAATCATAAATAAACCAGCCAGGAGTTGGTGAAACATACTTCCAAACACCTGAAATTAAAGTTTGAAACTACAATGCATCGTCATAAAGAAGGTTGAGCACATTTGATTATGGAGTAGTTATTGAGGAAGATGGAACAGGGTTAAGGTTAATTTAAACCGTCAGAAAACCATTAGCAGGTTAAAAGTCACAGTGAGTGGTGAGATTAATCCTGAAGATAGTGAGGTCGATCTCTTAGTTTATTTGTGAACACCAGGTAAAAGTTTATAGATGATATTAATGTATTTACTCAACAAACAAAAAGACTGGGTGGTCCAGGATTTAGAATACCTCTATATAGGACAGAGGAGCAGCTTTTAAAATATTACACCCACAGTCTCACGTACACACTTGTACTCTCTCTCTCTCTCTCTCTCTCTCTCTCTCTCTCTCTCTCTCTCTCTCTCTCTCTCTCTCTCTCTCTCTCTCTCTCTCTCTCTCTCTCTCTCTCTCTCTCTCTCTCTCTCTCTCACACACACACACACACACACGCACACACACACACACACACAAATCTGGAAAAGAAAAGTGTAATCTGGAAGGCATGATGCGTCAAGACACATGATAGGTATAAAAACAAGTTAACACAAACGAATGTGAGCATGAATATTTAAACAGAATGAACAATAAAAACGGTAGGGCCTATTTGGCGGCTTTCATGTAGACTTCAATATTAACCTATATCATCATGGAGACTGCAACTTTAAACCCTCCAGCAGCCTTGGAAAGAGCGGCGTCTCCCAGAGCGGCGGGGTCATGTGGAAGGAGGAACGTGTCCTTGCCTGACATTGGAGTGAAACGATGCGATGCAGCAGTGCTGGCAGATGCACCGCCAAGCTGGCCGTTTCCCGGTCCCGCTCTGCCCCGGCCCTGATTTACGCTCTCCCCTAGTTCCATGGCTGACACCTTTACGTCCCGTTGTCCTATCCGCTCAGGTCCAGCCTGCTTGATAGATGCCGCTGAACTTTTCCTCCGAGGAACGTCCGCCTCGCCTATTGTTCAGCATCGCAGAGCGAAGACAAAACTTTTCTTTTCCTGAGAGCCATTTTTGTCTGAATTTGCGCGCATATACTGAATTTACAACTGAGGAATAAAAGAGGTTAAAACCCAGTTCTTTTTATGCAGTCCTGCAGGAGCGTACATTGCGCAGAGTAAATCAATGTAATTGCTCCTAAAGCTACATTGTTGCGGGCCTTGCTTCACACACTGTGCCACTTGTTGTTGAGCTCAGTAAATCTGGAGGTCCCCAAGGAGAGGAGAGAGAGTCAAGAAGCTTTGGGTCTAAATATGCAGTTCAGCCCTCCATGCTGTCACCCCCACACAGTCATACACAGGCCTGTGAAACATACAATGACACCTACACAATGATATAAACTCTACACACCTACACAACATTATACGCCTATTTTAGAAATGTGTAACAGGACCGTCCGGTCATCAGTATACTGTATTAGGAATGAAACTTCTAGCTACTGGGTACAGTTGAGGCAGTTGTACATAGATTAGAACCAAAGACAGCAATCCTCTTCCCTTTCCTCTCCATCAAGCTCCAGAAGTGTAATCTGGTTAGTTAGAGAGCTGGCGCCCAGAGAAATCAGAAGCTCCCACTCTGTGTATTGGGCCTGTAGCACAGCACGGGTCAGTCTGGGAGCAGCTCACAGCTGACAACAAGATAGCTACATCCTTATTGGAGAAGATACACTTGGAAGCCCACTTCAAAATGAGCTTTTGATGACCAGTGTGTCCATGAGAGTCAACAACGATGCTTCTAACAGTATTTAGATGTCTGTTGCCCTCCTGACCTCCTACAGAATCATATCAGAGCTAACGGGCCTCGTTTGGGTCGACTATTAGCAGCCCATCGCTATTATTCATGATCAGGGCAGTGGGTGGGTGGGGGGGTTCTTCACAGGTCTGCTGGGTCAGGCAGAGTTCAGGGAATCTGGGGAGGAAGGGTTGACCCAGGAGAGACAGGAAGAGAGAGGCCTCTACACGTTCAGTGGGAGGTATTTATTTCATTCAGTGTCACTGCACAATCGCAGATGGTTATATGTAAGGAAAGGGAAAGGAAAAAAAGCAGAGTTATAAAAAAGAGCATTTGAAGGCTAGACGGAGAGGTTCTGGAGTCGGCTTGTCTTCCAGAACGTTGTCAACCTCCAAAGTGAGAGGGGGGGGGGGGGGGGGGGGACAAGAGGGTGGGAGGAACAGAAAAAGATTGTTCACTCTATCTTGCTATTTCTTTCAGGAAACACTGTTCATTGGACTTCAGAGGTCCATTCGAAGCATTCTTAGCTTTGATACTCCGATGAACAATGGAGGGCATGCTAATATGTGAGCGTGTATGCGTGTGGGTGATGGGTTCCTGAAGGACGATTTTAAAGCTGACTGCAGAGGGGTCACACCCCCCCCCCCCGGGACCCAGTCCACCTCCTCCCCCTCTTCACGGCCTGCTGAGAGACAAAGCCCCAGGTAAAGCGAGAGAGGAGCCGAGATTATATTCATGTCCCATTACCTCCCCATGGAGAGAGGAGGGCCATTAGAGCATCTTAACACAGGTGACAGCATTCCTGCTGTTTGGATAGACTCGTTTTCACTCAAAGGCTCGCTGGCTCAAACACAGCAGTCTTCTGATGGCGATGGAGATAGATGGTTCTTGCTCAAATGTCTGGGGGTCCATCAGGCACTCTCACTGCCGCTTGAAAGATGTCCGTGGTCTCAGTTCTTGCACCCATGTGCCCATAAACGTTTTACTGTATAAGGACCGCAGTGGATTCAACTATAGCTGGAGGGAGTGTATGTTATATTTTTCCATTACTGGTACATTTGACAACGCAGTAGCAGAGGTTTTCAAGACCGTAACCTCCATTTATCCTCTGAAGATGAAAGTAGTCCTGATGGACATGTATGATTATCCTGATAGTTGCATCTCCAGATCTACTGAGAGGCTACAGACAGAACATCAGATAGTGCTGGTGGGCAACATCTGCTGCAGCAGCATTCCCCTGGAGATTTCCTGTGTTCTTTGCACGACAAGTTGAAACCCCCTGTACAGTTCATGACCGACACCTGGCTCGCAAGGCTGTTAGATGTTGTATTGTCTGTCTTTTCTCCTGCCGTGCAATGCATGAGAAAGATGCAATACATCTTTACTGTTTTTATATATTTATTTGATGTTTATTATTCAAGTTTTACGTTTATCTTTGTTTTCCTTTTCTAGTCTAGTGTCTCTTACGCCTTGGTATTGACTCAGGCAATTAGCAGGACACCCATAGGGGTTGATGTGGGGTCCTGAGGAAGTGTGTGGTGTTGTCAGATACCAGAAACTGATGTCACCTTTCACACCTCCATGAAAACATCTAGCAGTTATGCCTCAGGGGCTGACCTTACTGTTCTAAAACGTGTACAGGATAAGGCCAAACTATGAAGCAACCAAAATAGGTTGGCTAACCTAAATAAACTCCCTTCAATTCCTATCATGTCCTGATTGTTACTGGCCGGAGGCCTTTCCCTCCATCATCAATTATCTAAAACCTTGTTTCTTGGGAATGCAAAAAAGAACTTAGGTATTTTAAATATCTTTCTCTGAGAAATATGTTGTTTACTGCATAACCACAGCATGAAAACACATAGCTCTATTCAGCTGATCTCTACGGAAAATTATCCCATGCTGCCACACTGCACAATCACGGAAATGTTATGTGAGAGGGTAGATATGAGTAGAAATATTTGATCCTTATCATATCATTTACCCATCAGCATGAGCGAAAGGGAGTGGCTCTTCCAGGAAACCCTTTCCATTGAAGGGCAGTCAATGCCAGTAGAGCATGTGATCATTGAGATTTTCATTGGAACATATCAGCATGTCAGTCACATACCACAATAAGTTCAAAAGTTCAACTCAAACATGAACTCTAACAGGACTCTGCAGGCTACTCTACCAATAACACCATTTCCCAGTAAAAAAGCTTTGAATGCCTGAAATACCAGGAGCTTACACCCAAAGCACTGGGTGAAGCAGACCACAATAGCTTGGGGTGAACCATGAGTCAGAGAGCTCACACCCACTTTCCCTTCACACACAGGTCAGTGGTCCAGGCAGAGTGCTCTTCAGAGCAGCCTCTTCAGAGCACATGTGTCCCTTATCACCAGGGACTATACGAGAGGAGAGGAATGTGGCTTAAATGATGGGGAGCCGGGAGGGGCAGTCAGGTCACATTTTAGTGGCACACTTTAAGAAACTTCCAGAAGAAAGGCCCCTCACCCTGTCCTCCAAGGTGAATGGCCGTCGAGTGTACCCAACAAAAAGGACCACACAATAAGGCCACACAATGCTCGCTGTTAACCTCTGCCCCTAACGACCATTGACGTGAAAATGACTCCTCGTCATAAATGCAGAGGAGAGAACCGCTGGCTCGGCACTCACCTCAGAAGGCCCGCGGCCCTCGGCCAGGCAGGGAGGATGTGACACGTCTGTGTCACATTGGTAAGAGGAGCGCCTTTGAAGAGCATTGTCCCCTCGGCAGCCCTATAACAGCTTCATGACCCGGGCCAGGAAGGAGGAGGCATCACACCCTGCATGAAAGGAGACCCTCGTCATTTAGAACCCAGCAGTGGCAGTTAACACACCAGTAAAAGTGAGGAGAGAGGAAAGGAGAGAGAGATCCAATGGGACAAAGAGAACGAGTGGGAGAATGGGGAAGAGAGGGAGGAAAAGAGGGAACTTTGGTGTCCTTGGGATGGGGGGGGGGCATGGATATGTTGACATTCAAATTGTTGAACCAATTGCTCTGAATGGTTCTACAAGCCCGGTCAGATGATCTGCCCTTTTTTGGTCCCTATGATGATTGGCTCCCGGTCGGTTCCTGACTGGTACATAACTGTTACCTCAAATGGCATTCAGACATCCACAGGGCCAGTCTGTTGTCAAGGCCCCAGCTTTACTCTATTCAGTTCTCTAATAAAAAAGATATGGGACCATAACCTCTCGCTGTTGATGTCAAGCTGCAACAGCTCGTTCCTATGACGACCAGTCCCTGTTTGCACCCTCAAATGGCAACCTGGCACATGTGCAGCCAGTTGTTGACTACAGATTTAGAAGCAAGCCAAGCTCACTAAAGTGGAGGAAGAGCCGGGGTTAGAGAAGGTTCACGGACACTCCTGTAGCTAGCTTCCTCCAGGCTCTCTCTGTATAAGGTGTCTTAGTTAGGGTCTTAAGAGGAGCAGAGGCCCTCCTAACTGAGCTTTAGCAGAGCTTAGTCTCTGGGCTGCGAGATAAGACAGTCTCTCTCTCCCTTTCTCTCCCCCTCTCTTTCTCTTTCCCTCTCCCTCCCTCTATATCTCTCTCTCGCTTTCCCCTCCTCTTGTCTCTGTTCTCGTCTAGTCGGTCTCCTCCTTTGTTTGACTCCTAATCTCTCAATCACACAGGAGCCTCTGCCTCTCAGACAGACCAGCTTAGCTCCTCTCCTCCTCTTCCTCCTCCTCTTCCTCCTCCTCTTCCTCCTCCTGGTATCTGCCCTCTCCGTCTATCTGTCAGTCTGTCAGTCTGTCTGTGGTGTTACCATCCCTGACTCTGTTACATGATGCTGTAACTAAGGATCTTCCCCAGCAGCTTGGGACAGGAAGATTAATTGGCTTTTTGTAGCAGGAGAGGGTTGGTGTGTGTGTGTGTGTGTGTGTGTGTGCGGGGGGGTGGGGGGGGGTGCAGCAGACGACTGTCATGCTGGGAAACAGAGAGACTGTCTAGTTCATTGAGAGGGCAGAGGCACTGTGGGATGGCACGCTTGTGATGCTTATGAGAAAGTGAACAGTGCATTTGCACACACCCAAGCACGCAACCACAAGCACACACACACACACACAACTCCATTTCTCCCTCTGACACACACATGTATCCTCCCACAGATACATAAGCCAAGTGTGTTCCCTGAGTATCCAGCCTCTCACAGTCAGTGATAAGAAGAGGCCCTGCATGCTACCTTTCACCCTCTCTGGAGCAGCCAGCCTCCAACTCCTTCTGTCTAGCTTCATGTCCTTTCATTACATTGGTGTTTATTTTGCTTTACCTTTTACCATTTACCTTTACTCATCCAGGCAGGTCAACTCAGAACACATGAATGACAGCCGTGCAAGAGGAAAATCCCCCCCCCCTCTCTTTCATATATCTCCCTCCTTCTCTCCCGCTCCCCTCCCCACTCCAGGGTTCATGCGTGTGTCAGCTGAGGTGTGTTAATCAGGCGTGTCCATCAGCGCTCAGAGAGAACACGGCTGGGTTCCATTAGGAGAAACAGAGGTTTGACATAAACACTCACAGGCACACCAAACTGTCTGTGTGTGTGTGCATGTGCTCATGCATGTGTGTGTGTGTGTGTGTGTGTGCATATGTGTATGTGTGTGTGAGAGAGAGATATCCGTCTCCAGGGACAGGAGAGAGCAGGATGGTGTACTGAGTGAAGGGGGAGGACTTTCTCTGAGGGATCATCAAGGAATGGAATAAACTCAACTGAAACCCGCACATAGATATTCACTGTTGACAATGCTCATGGAAAACTGAAAGATTGTACAAAGTTAGTGGGCTTAAAATGTCCAATCTGTATGTTCCACCATAGAACACACTGTATAGTAATTATCCTTCTTGTGTCAGCAGAAGAAAGGTGGGTTGAGAATATGGAAAATAACTAAAACAACTTGAAAAGACGCCAGGTGGTATCACAGGTACAAAAGCCCCATGTCTGACCTCGTGTTTGACCGATCAGCTGTGTTGGAAGAGAGTGGAGGGCTGGTGAAAAAGTGTAGAGGGGGGCAACAGTGGGGTGATAGTCCTGCCTGGCCTCCCCTTCACCTCCAAGCTCATATATCCATCCCTACCCCATCATCCATCTATTCATTCATACGTCCTCATCCATCAGGTCCAGCCCAGGTATCCCCAGTCTCTCTGGAGGAACCTATACACATTCCACATCACACTGCAAGTTCAACAACTGAAAGGACAGTGGATTACAGCCTGTTCCAGAAAGGTACTAAACGTTCATTTTTTTTGCCTTGGGGGAGTTGAAATGAAACATATCTGACTCCTACCTTGTGGAAAGAAGGTTTCTCACATAGGAGGGTGAGGGGTTATTTGTGTATGTGTGTTTGTGTATGCTTGTGTGTGCGCCACTACAAGGCGGGTGTGATGTGACTGTGGCTGTGCGGTGACAGACAGGGACAGATGAGGCACAGAGGAGGAGGCAGGGAGGGGGTGGCAGGGAGGGGGAGACAGGGAGGGGGTGGCAGGGAGGGGGAGACAGGGAGGGGGTGGCAGGGAGGGGGAGACAGGGAAGAGGAGGCAGGGAGGGGGAGACAGGGAAGAGGAGGCAGGGAGGGGGTGGCAGGGAGGGGGAGACAGGGAGGGGGTGGCAGGGAGGGGGAGACAGGAAGGGGGAGACAGGGAGGGGGTGGCAGGGAGGGGGAGACAGGGAAGAGGAGGCAGGGAGGGGGAGACAGGGAAGAGGAGGCAGGGAGGGGGTGGCAGGGAGGGGGAGACAGGGAAGAGGAGGCAGGGAGGGGGAGACAGGGAAGAGGAGGCAGGGAGGGGGTGGCAGGGAGGGGGAGACAGGGAAGAGGAGGCAGGGAGGGGGTGGCAGGGAGGGGGTGGCAGGGAGGGGGAGACAGGGAAGAGGAGGCAGGGAGGGGGAGACAGGGAGGGGGAGACAGGGAAGAGGAGGCAGGGAGGGGGAGACAGGGAAGAGGAGGCAGGGAGGGGGAGACAGGGAAGAGGAGGCAGGGAGGGGGAGACAGGGAAGAGGAGGCAGGGAGGGGGAGACAGGGAGGGGGAGACAGGGAAGAGGAGGCAGGGAGGGGGAGACAGGGAGGGGGAGACAGGGAGGGGGAGACAGTAGTCTCTTACTACTGGTGATGACCCAGCTGGGAAATAAGTCAGTCAGCCATCCAGCCAGCCAGCTCGCCAGCCAGGCAATCAGTCAACCAACCCACTAACCAAACAACCAGCCAGTCAGCCATCCAGTATACAAGCCACCCAGTCAAAAGTGACCAGTCACCAGCCAGACAGTCAACCAGCCAGCCAGCCAGTCAGTCAGAGGGACTGAAGGTGAAGCCAGCAGCTCAGTCAGAGGCCTGGCTGACCTCAGGCCAACCCCTGTGATGTTAACGGTTCTTTATTGGTCATTAAGGCGTAATACTTCACCCTCTGAGTGACCTGGCCTGATTTACGTCCAGATTCATCACACCTCACACAGGAAGCTACAGAGATAGATGACCTCTCAGAGGAATACGGCACACCAACAAGATGCTGCTCTGTTCATGCTGGTCTAATCCACACAGGTGGTTGTGGCTTTTCATAAATTCAACCTTTTAATCTCTCTCTGTGTAATTGTGTGTGTGTGTGTGTGTATATATATGCATGTGTGTATGTGTGCATGTGTGTGACCTGATAAGTGGTACAATTAGGCTGGAGTCAGGCCGTCTAGGTTGTTGTATTGTACTGCTGCTACGACGGCTTCCTGTAAAAGTAATTGTTCTTCAGAAGGTGTGTATTTGTATTTGTGTGTGTGTGTGTGTTTCAATAAAAAACTAAAACAGTTTTCCGTGACCCATCACTGTGGACGTCTACAGCCTACACACAAGCACACAGACACACACAGACACCCACAGCTCAGGGTGATGAGCCAGGACCCTTAAGGGACCATCAAAGATACACAGAGGGATCAAAGGGACTCCCCTGTCCATAAAACAGACTTTAATACACTTCTCTTCAAACTGATTTGTTAGCATAACGACGTGCGAAGGGGATTCTGAATGGAGCTGGGACGCTCGTTGACAGCCAGGGACGGGGGAAGGACCTGTAATCAACAATGAGCAGAGGCCCTTGCAGGCCGGTGGCCAGGCCTCCTGTCCCCATTGTGAAGCCGGGGCCATTAAACGGTTAGATGGGGAGTGAAAACGCTGGCCTGAGGGTCTGTGAAATCCTTGCTGCACCTCAGGAATCCACTGATTCCATACTGGTACTGTCACACACACACACACACACACACACACACACACACCAGGGTAAACCGATCCCCAGGTTTATGACACAATGATGCTTCACAAGTTCCATTAGCTGTTTTTTCCCTTTCTTTCTGTTCTCCTCCAAGACCTCCCATCCTCCCTCCCTCATGTGTTACTCTGGCCTTCTCTTCCATACATCCTTCCATTCATCATCCATTTTCACTTTTGTTCAGGCCAGAGTATTCACATGATCAATCATAGCCATAGTGTTTGTTTTAGCATCGGCCATCTTTCATTGTCACCATCAAAGGATTATCTTGTCTCCTCTGTAGGGGGGGGGGGGGGGGGGCAGCCTAGCACTTTACGTGCAGAATGCTAAGCTGGTTTGCGCTCATGTGTGTACGTGTGTCTGTGTGTGTGTGTGTGTGTGTGTGTTTGTGTGTGTCAGAGGCAGCAAGGTTTTGGTCTGCTGGCATGCTGTCTTTGTGTGTGCTCCATTCCCAGAAAGACAGAGAGAGACAGAGAGAGTAAGACCGCAAGAGACAGATAAAAGGTGAGAGAGAGAGAGAGAGAGAGACAGCAAGAGAGAGAGATGCTGAGAGAGAGACAGAGAGAGAGACAGAGACAGAGAGAGATAGAGAGAGAGGTCTGTGGTCAGTCAGATTCAGATTCCTTCATGTCTGCCCCCAGATTCACCTTGAGGGGAGAACGTCCCATCCTTCTCAATCTGTCAACAGGGACGACCCCCCCCATCCCCCTTTCACCCCTCTACCCCCAACACACACTTCACCCCCTCATCTCAGCCACTGTAGCCTCTTGATAGTTCAGGGGGAGGCGGGCTAGGGATTCTTTACAAGTACTTCACATTGAGATGCAGTGGCCTTTATATATTGAGAGAGAGGGAGAAAGAGGGAGAGAGAAAAGGAGAGAGAGACTGAATTGACAGGTGTCAAAGCTGAGAGTGGTGGAGCCGATGGACAGAGCAGACCGAGACGGGGCAAGATAGCAGGGTGTGTGTGTGTGTGTGTGTGTGTGTGGATGTGTGTGTGGATGTGTGTGTGTGTCTGTGGATGTGTGTGTGGATGTGTGTGTGTGTGTGTGTCTGTGGATGTGTGTGTGTCCTGATAAAGGAACATGCCTGAGGTGAGTGTTTTCCCTACGTAGTCACCCTGCAGGGTATTGCTTGTTCACACACACACACACACACACCATTCCCTCTTTTTGCCCCTCATCTGGTGCCCCTGGTAAGACAAGATAGATCCTCAGCGGTCATGAGAAGGGTTGACATTCTAGCGGTGAAACCACCCTTACATTCTGCATGTGTGTTTATGTGTGATACAGTAAATAATAAAACCCTAAAAAATGTGTTGATAGACAGAAGACCATTTCTAGTGAGTCAGATGTTTACACGCATACTCTTTAATGGAGTCATGGATTCAACCTTCTCTGACAGTTTGGACACAACTGTGGCACACACCTACCAGACCATGCCTAAACTGTTTATAAAGTCATACGCATCCTTTTGTTTTCATAGAGATAAGAACTAACTTTCACTTTGTTCTGTCAACACGTCCAACACAGTGAACTGTACTTCACCCCGATCAAACTGGACTATGTACACATAATCACTGTATGGCGTGTGTGTGTGTGTGTGTGTGTGTGTGTGGAGGTGGGGGGCCTGCCGGCTTCCTTCTGTGTGTGTATGTGTGTGTGTTGGCGTGTGAGTGAGTGAGCCCAGTGCCTCGGTGCACCCTGAGTTACCCCGGCTGAACTGCCGATGAACCCTGGAGGACGCTGGTCATGAAAGAGGCAGCTGCCCCCAGACTGAGGCCCACGCTTCCCTTCCTCTGACCTCCACACACACACCCACAACCAATCACCTCACTGCTCAGACATGGTCATCAAGCCAATCACCTTGTCTTGGCCACGGTCATCTGACCAATCAGGTCCCTTGCTCAGCCTGTCAGCTCACTCAGGATCATTCTCTGACCAGAGACCCCCCCCCCAACCTCAACCAATCACTTCTCTGCTGAATTACAATAACTCAACCAATCCCCTGCAAGATAACCCATTATCAAGACTGTAGCCAACTCAGCACACCATTGAGACCATCTTCGCTGTAATAATGAGCTAACGTAATAAACTGAATTAACTCCCGATGCACTGTACTGCTGTGTGTGTGTGTGTATGCGTGTGTCAATCGACCATGCAAACACTCTAGAACACAATAGCCTTCTAGTAAGCAATATGCTTAACTACAGATCCACTGTGTGGCTGCTTTAGGTCAGAGAGGGGTTCGGGCTTGTTTCCCTGATGAAACCGGATCTGCAAGAGAGCGGGCCATATATAACCTGTTGTGTCTTTGTAAACAATGAACACATTAACACGTAAGCATGTGTTGTCTTTGGTGAAGCGTTGGAGTTGCCGGGAATGATGTAACATTTGAACTTGTGTCGCCTTGTTCAAATCCTGTCGTGCCAGGCGGATCAACGGAGTCCGCTCCGCTCCCTGGCCTGTGACAAGAGACACACTGTTAGCCTGCCTCCTCCCCCCTCCTCCCCCCTCCACACCCCCGTGTACACCCCCCCTCCTCTCTCTCGCCCCTCTTTGCCTCTTGGTCAACCCTACTGCACCTCTCATTGCCCCAAACTTGTCCTCCCTCACACACTTCTCAACACCACACCACTCCTTCCCCCCAGCTCTACTCCTCCTTGGGCTGAAGCTGGCATGCAGACCCCAGACCCCAGCACAGTCATGTCACACTCTATTTTTCAGTTCACACACACACACACACACACACACACACACACACACACACACACACACACACACACACACACGCACACAAACACAGCACCGGGGCAAGGCACACACGTCTCTAACAGTATCCTGAGGCCACAGGCCTCTGAGCCGGGCCATCTTGACCTGGCTAACCAAACACCAGAGGAAGGGGCGAGCGGTCAGAAGTTCGAAAGTTGAAAACAACAACCAAATAAAAGGCAGGAATGCTGTGAAACATGAGCATGTTTGGCCCACAGTTTCAGGCATATAATAGAATGATCCAGATGGACATCAGGAGACAGATAGACCATAAAGATGCATCAAACAGTTTCAGACAACTGTTACAGGCAATTCTTTCATATAAACCTTTTTGTCTTGGAATGCAACAAAAATACATTAGTATTACTGCAGGGTGATGACAGATTTACAAACACTTGAAAAATCTATTGAACAAATGAAGGAGCATGAACCATTGAAAAGCTTACTTGTGAGCCAGCTAGCTTGACATGTCCACTTGGCTGGTTTCTGACAATGAAGCGTTTGTGTATAATTCTCCAACAGAGAGACCATGCTCCTCATCTGATCAGTAGCAGCCCTGCACCTGTAGGACTGGGCCCCCTGCCAGCCACCAGCCTGCCAGCCACCAGCCTGCCAGCCACCAGCCACCAGCCTGCCACACACCAGCCACCAGCCTGCCAGCCACCAGCCTGCCACACACCAGCCACCAGCCTGCCAGCCACCAGCCTGCCACACACCAGCCACCAGCCTGCCACTCACCAGCCTGCCACACACCAGCCTGCCACACACCAGCCACCAGCCTGCCAGCCACCAGCCTGCCACACACCAGCCACCAGCCTGCCACTCACCAGCCTGCCACACACCAGCCTGCCACACACCAGCCACCAGCCTACCAGCCACCAGCCTGCCACTCACTAGCCTGCCTGCCAGCCACCAGCCTGCCTGCCAGCCACCAGCCTGCCACTCACCAGCCTGCCAGCCACCAGCCTGCCACTCACCAGCCTGCCAGCCACAAGCCTGCCACTCACCAGCCTGCCAGCCACCAGCCTGCCAGCCACCAGCCTGCCACTCACCAGCCTGCCAGCCAGCAGCCTGCCACTCACCAGCCTACCAGCCTGCCAGCCAGCCAGCCAGCCACCAGCCTGCCAGCCACCAGCCTGACACTCACCAGCCTGCCACTCACTAGCCTGCCTGCCAGCCACCAGCCTGCCTGCCAGCCACCAGCCTGCCACTCACCAGCCTGCCAGCCACCAGCCTGCCACTCACCAGCCTGCCAGCCAGCAGCCTGCCACTCACCAGCCTACCAGCCACCAGCCTGCCAGCCAGCCACCAGCCTGCCAGCCACCAGCCTGCCACTCACCAGCCTGCCAGCCACCAGCCTGCCACACACCAGCCACCAGCCTGCCACACACCAGCCACCAGCCTGCCAGCCACCAGCCTACCAGCCACCAGCCTGCCACTCACTAGCCTGCCTGCCAGCCACCAGCCTGTGCCTCAGGCATTGAGATTCATGTGTGTAAGGTTCAGGCCACTGT